>NC_083718.1:106637054-106940085 GCF_028564815.1 Eubalaena glacialis
AGATTTCCCATGCACAATTCTTTTTCAGTGATGTTTCAAAGATTCTTGCTGTTCCAATGCCCAAAGGCCAAAACACCAGGAAGTACCTAGAGTATAACAAATCTCAACACTTAGGTACATCTAATCTCTACAATTCAATCCTTGTTTTGCCTAAAACTTGACACCCAAGGTTTTCCCCATCAAGCAAAAAAATGTAGAGCACAAACACTGCAATTATTTTTAAAAATGTGTATACATTAAAGATGAGAAAAGAATCAGAAAAATAAAACTCTGAGCTTAACATTCATTAATATTTGAACTTATTTTTCGTGAGAGAAAACTTGATTTAAAAAAATATAATGAAGTGAAAAATTGAAAAAGGTAAAGAATTATGATGATGATAATATTATGGACAACTGCCCCATGTAACACCTCATCATTTCACCATTTTAAAAAATTCAAGTATTAAAAACAAACATGGGAATTAAGAGTAACTGTTACAACAACAATGGGGCGAAAAAAGTCTTTCCATAAATAAAATAATTGGCAACAATGTTATAGCAATTATTCTAAGAAATGTATTTATGCTGGCAAAAGAAAAATAATTCATTAAGTCCCAAATTAGCACTTTTCATTTTCCTGACCATAATTCAATTCAGTATTTTAAAAAGTAAAAGAAAAGAGAAAAAGAAAAAGAAAAATCAAAGGTACTATCCATTTTTTAATTAACAAAAAATAGTTAAGAACGTACTAAGCACACAGTTTTCCCATAGCTATGAAAAATGAACTAACAAGCAAGCAGTTATATCTAAATAACTGGATTTCTTCCTTGTTCTTAAAGAAGACAATCTCTTTTTGTCCGATTAGAAAAAATGATACCAAAGTTAGACAAAAAGTTGAGATAGCTAAAAAATATAAATGAGATACGAATTTAAAAAACAGCTACACACACTTCAAATCATGACAAATTATGGAATCATCACAAAAAGCTTTTTTTTGATGGCTTGCTCATAGTTTACCCAATATTTTAATCTCTCTACTTAGCTAGTAGTTGGGCTGCAGATAACCTCAACTACCTAAAACATGGGTATGAACCACTTGCTACCAGTATTCTCCAAGACTGAGCACTGGGAACAAAACAAGCCTAGGTTTAAAACCAAAGCTGCAGTTTACTATCAGAGTAACAAGTTGCTTAACTCTTCTAGACCTTAATTTCCTCATCTGTATTACTGAAACTGAGGAGGACCCTGTAGGGGCTCCTGGGCACAGGGAGCCTTTCTGTTCAGCCTCCATGACCTTCCCTGAGTTCCAAAGGGCAGATTTGAACAGTTGCTAATCCAGGAAGGGAAGGGATGCAGAGTCAAGGGAGGAACAGTCAAGAAACAATAGTGCAGCCTTGGGGCAGGGTCCTGGTTCCACCTCAAGGGACACACATAACAATATCTTTAAGCCCTTTTATAGAATTAAAACCAACAAATGGAAGACGTCAGCATTCTCCATACCAGAGAAGACCAACTGAGGCCAGACTAAAGGAACCAGAGAAGCTCATCAAGATTACCTGAGATGAGATTAAAGGAGTGCAGGCCCTACACATACCCGCCCTAATCTTATCAGCAACTCCACCCTTGAACTATTGCTATAAAACTCTTCATCAAATCCTCCCAGGTTGGGACACATATTCATAGTTTCACAGAGGGCAGGAGCCGGCTGTGTTCCTCTTTGCCTGGCAAAGCCATAAAGCTATTCTCTTCTACTTCACCCAAAACTCTGTCTCCAAGATTTGATTCGGCACCAGTGTACAGAGAGGCTGAGCTTTCGGCATCATTATGAGGCTAATTCCTCATTGATAAAGTGGTTTTGAGGATTTAAAGTAACGTATTTACAGTGCTTAGTACTATGCCTGGACTCATCATTATATAAATATATACAAACTGCTATTACAAAGCTCAAGTACTTTAAACCACAGGACTAATGATCCACCAGACAGATTTATATGTTAAATTGGTAGATTATAAATAAGCACACTCTAATATTAGAAAGCTAATACAAAGGTGTGAGAACACATAGTTATTACAGCACCACAGTAGCCCTTGACATCAGGTTATTACAGTATAATGTGGTTACAAATGTCATAATCATAATGATTATTAGACTAGTTCAATCTATCTATATATGATCATTCAATTTATTTATGAACAAACTTTTTATAAAAGTCTTTTTTGTGTATCAACAAACAAGCTCATGAAAATACAAGGAAGTATATCTCTTTAAAAATCTGTTCTTCTGGGATTTAGAAAGCTGTACATTTATCCTGATTACACCTTTCAAGATATCATAGAGGTCTACCATTGCTGCTTCCTTCATTCCATTCCCCTCATCTAAACCGACAGGCGAAAACTAGCTATCACCTAAGATGTTTGGTCTGGCAGGGAGGTCTTTTTGTGAGGTTCTAAACCTGGGAATATTTGAGTAAAATCAGCTTAGAGCTATGAAAAGAATGACCTCTCTAGATGGCTACCTCTAGATCCTCTGCCTAAACTAAAAGAAACTTGTATTTGGAAAATGCAACTGCAAGAAAGAATCTCAAAATAATAATGTTGAGTGATTCAGGGCACAGACACCATTCTTCCTAAGCTTGTCAGTATAAGAATCCTTTCCACCTTACCCAGAGGGGGGACTGAGCCCTGCTTAAACTTGTCCAGTGTTCACCAGAAGAACCACACCCGCCCAAGCCCTGCTAAAAAGTAAGGGAGAAGTAAAGGTTGGAAAAGACAACTAAACCAGTAAAATACAGTACTAAAGGGCTGATGATATTGGTGGGAGAATTAACCTTGGAAAGGAAAAAGGGCCTTTTTTCCCCTCCCAAAACTGATTTCCCTCCTGAAACCGAAGAAAAAGAAATTTTAAAGTCAGCGATAAATAAGTTAAAAGATTACTTACCACCAAGGTGGGTGCTGTCAATAATCCCCAAGCAAAAAACTCCAAAAAGATGACGATAACCGCATGATAAACACTAGGAGAACCTATTCCTTGAGGCTACAAAAACAGAGTTTTAAAACATTAACGGTGCATTCCAGAATAACTAACAATGACAACAGTCGATAAACATTTATGGAGAACATGCATGTACTGGGCACTATGCCACATATCTGGACACTCACTGTCCCTGTCCTCAAGGTGATGGGGGCAGACAAGGAAACAAATACATACATTATATAAGCACAGTGTGCAATGGGAACACAGAATCCAGAGTGGGGAGGGGAGTATCAGAATTCCAGGAGGAAGGCTGAAAGGATGTAAAGGAAGTAGGCCAGGAGCAGGAGTGGGAAGGAGGACAGCAGAAGTCAAGGAAGCAGCCTGCACAAAGGTGGTAAGGCTTGAGAGCAGGAGGTATTACAGGACTCATACAGTTCAGTACAACTAGAGCATGGGCTGCACGCTGAGATACTGAGAGATGAGCTAGAGGCACACAGGGCTAACTTCCATGCTAAGGAGTCTATGTTCAATTCTGAAGGCAATGGGGAGCCACTAAAGGATGTTAAGTAAGACTCATGTGATCAGATGAAAGTTTTAAGAAAGATCATTCCGGCAAAGGTGTAACAGATAGATTAAAAGGGGGCAAAACTAAGGAAAGTTAAGAGGTTACTACACTGATCCCAAAACATAAATGAATCATGTGGCAAGAATGGTAACAGACACCAACATGGTTCAGAAGCAGAAAAGTCCCGAGTAGTATATGAGAGATCTGGGACTTGATATGCACAAGAAAGACATTACAAAATTAACTTTATACTGCTGCTAGAGATATCTTAAGAATTACTTCAGTTGCTGGAGTTTATATTTCTAAGGGCAATATTAAATTGATAGAAAAGCAAATGACCTATAACATTAACTCAGTCACCATTAACAAGTTTATATAACAGAAAGACAAGTTTAATGAATACATATAACAATGTCATACTTAAGTTTTAAAAATATATTCAGTAGTCTTATATGCAAAATATTAATAGTATTTGTATTTCTCTATACACTAAAAATGATGCTACATCATTTTATAAAAATAGATGTCTCTCCCAACCTGCAGAATACAGGTACCTGAAAACCCCCTTTGTAGGAGAACTTGCAGTTGAGGAATCAGACAACAGAGGTGGGGTAGGGGTTGGGAGACATAAGAGCTGAAGGACCATGGCTGGGAATGAGTTTGTACAAGACCTCATTCATTCAACAAACATTCAGAGTACCAGAGGTGCTGGGATTACAAAAAACCAGTAAGACACACTCCCTGATCTCAAGGAGCTCACAGTGTAGAGAGGAAGAGGCCTCACTATAATCCTCTGCTTATATGTAAATGCAGTAAAAGAGACATATACAAGTTAGGAAGCAAGGAAAGGTTACTGCAAGAAAATGAAGTAGTGTGGACAATCACATCAGAGAAAAAAGACAGACGAAGTAGACAATGGCCATGACAGTTTAAGGCTGAAAGGAAGGCAGGAGAAGTAGCCTCTAAGCTTTGGTAAGGAGTTTTTCATCTTCAGTCTAGAGATATAGGAAACCATTGAAGAGTTTTAAGCAAGAGAATGGTGTGATGAGACCTGCATTTTTCAATACATCATGGTGATTTCCTAAAGGATGTAACAGGAGCAAACTGCATGCAGAAGCAGGCTATTAGAATCAGTTCAAACAAGAGGTGATGAGGGCATGACATAGAGGAGTGGCATGGACGCTGGAAGGGAGAGAACGGAAATAAGAATTTAGGATTTGAAACTGAAAGAATTTGATAAATGTGGGAGGAAGAGTCAAGAAGACTTCCAAGTTTTTAGCTTGGTTGTCTACTAGTGGAAGCTGGTAGCTTCCTAGCTCTTTTTCCCCCATGAGGCTCAGATTTACTTCAGATTCTATCTATAAGATAGCCCTTGTACTTAAAACATTTCTATTGTCCTCTGAGGGCTGATTAAAACAATTAGTCAGCAGCAAATGTGATATCTGAAACCACCAGAGTAGGTGAGATGAAGTGTGAAAAGAGCGGTGGGCTGAGACAGAGCCCCAAGAAACACCAAAATTTAAGTACAGTTGACCCTTGAAAAATGCAGGGGTTAAGGGGCACCGAGCCCCACACAGTCAAAAATCCATGTATAACTTTACAGTCAGCCCTCCATATCCAGGTTCTGCACCTGTGGATTCAACCAACTGCAGATCATGTAGTACTGTAGTATGTATTTATTGAAAAAATCCATGTATAAGTGGACCCGGGCAGTTCAAACCCATGTTTTTCATGGGTCGACTGCAGTGGGCAGAAGAAAAGGAACCCATGAAGATAAAGAAGGAACAATCAGAGAAACATCAGGAGAATCAAGAGAATACAGTGTCAGAGATGACAAAGGAGCAGTTTTAGGAAGGAAGGGGTAATGCCCAGTACCAAATAGATAAGGTAAAAACAAATGTCCACAGGATTTCGTTAAGCTCCAAACTAGTTTTGTTCACCATCACATATACTCAGCACCTATTAAAATGCCAAGTAGAACTTCTCAGGGCCTTTAACATGATAATTTATATTATATTATTTATATTATGAATCTCCAAGAAGATATTATTTTCCAAACTTGACCATGAAATCCTCTGTCATATAAGAGACAGTATCTCACCAACACTTGAGTTCCTTGGAAAACTGTCTGAGAAATACTGATAAAAAGTAAGATGATAATTACATAACAATGTGTATAAATATACACATAGGCCAAAAGCCTGGAAGTGGCTGCTTAAGTGAAGAACACTTAATCATTCAAGGACAGTGTTGGGAAAGCTTCGCAAAGGTATTAATAACATAGAGGGAGTAGGGATGGAGCAAAGTGAATGGATACAAAAAATATTTAAGAGGTAGAATAAGGACTCAGTCAGTGGATGACTAGATGTAGCAGAGGAGGGTAGAGAAGATCAAAGATGAAAAGATTTCAGTTTCTGCCTTGGTCAGCTGGACAGTGAAGAAAAGGGAAAGAATAAAAGATTAGTTTTAGGCATACTGGTTTGAGAAAAACACGTACAGCATTAGCTGAATTTAAAGAAAACAAAGTGAGTAAACTATGCAAGAAAGAGCAAAAGATTAATATCTTAACTAGGTAAAGCATTCATGAAAACCAATACAAAAGCACTAAGACACTATAAAAATATAAAGAATATAAACAGATAATTTAAAAAATAGCTCATAACATTCTATCATGGAAATAACCAAACATTCAGTAAAAGCTCCACCACAAAGATGTTCACAGCAGCATCATTTATAGTAGTAAATATGGAAATCTAAATGTTCAACCTTTAGTTACATATCCTATAATCAAATCATGGTATATAAATTAGACAGAATAATATGCAGCCAAAAACTGTTTATTGATAATCTTTAATGACAAGTAAAAATGTTTATGGCAATGTTAAATTTAAAAGATCAAAGGAGGATATAAAATTGTATGTGTAATTTCAACTATGAAGAACAAAATAAAAACTCACCTCAATGTTAACAATGGTTATATTAGATAGTGATTTTAAGTGACATAAAATTGTTTATTATGTTGTTCTGAATTTTCTGAATCTTTTCTAATAGTCATGACTGTACTTTAAATAAGAGGAGGGGCTTCCCTGGTGGCGCAGTGGTTGTGAATCCGCCTGCCAATGCAGGGGACACGGGTTCGAGCCCTGGGCCAGTTAGATCCCACATGCCGCGGAGCAACTAAGCCCCTGCGCCACGGCTGCTGAGCCTGCGCTCTGGAGCCCGTGAGCCACAGCTACTGAGCCTGCGCTCTACAGCCCGTGAGCCACAACTATGGAAGCCCGCGCTCCTGGAGCCCGTGCTCCATAACAGGAGAGGCCACCGCAATGAGGAGCCCGCGCACCGCAATGAAGAGTAGCCCCCGCTCACTGCAACTAGAGGAAGCCCGCGCGCAGCAGCAGAGACCCAACACAACCAAAAATAATAAAATAAATTAAAATAAAATAAAATAATCACCTCACGTCAATCAGAATGGCCATTATCAAAAAATCTAGAAACAATAAATGCTGGAAAGGGTGTGGTGAAAAGGGAACCTTCCTGCACTGTTGGTGGGAATGTAAATTGATACAACCACTATGGAAAATAGTATGGAGGTTCCTTAAAAAGCTAAAAATAGAACTACCATATGACCCAGCAATCCCACTACTGAGCATGTACCCTGAGAAAACCATAATTCAAAAAGAGACATGTACCATAATGTTCACTACAGCTCTATTTACAATAGCCAGGACATGGAATCAACCTAAATGTCCACTGATAGATGAATGGATAAAGAAGATGTGGCACATATACACAATGGAATATTTCTCAGCCATAAAAAGAAATGAAATTAAGTTATTTGTAGTGAGGTGGATGGACCTAGAGTCTGTCATACAGAATGAAATAAGTCAGAAAAACAAATACTGTATGCTAACGCATATATATGGAATCTAAAAAAAAAAAGATACTGATGAACCTAGTTGCAGGGCAGGAATAAAGAGGTAGACACAGAAAATGGACTTGAGGAAATGGGGTGGGAGGGCAAAGCTGGGGCGAAGTGAGAGTAGCATCAACATATATACACTACTGAATGTAAAATAGTTGGCTGGTGGGAAGCAGCAGCATAGCACAGGGAGATTGGCTCGGTGCTCTGCGATGACCTACGGGGTGGGATAGGGAGGATGGGAGGGAGGCTCAAGAGGAAGGGGATATGGGGACATGTGTATGCATATGCCTGAGTCGCTCTGTTGTGCAACAGAAACTAACACAGTATTGTGAAGCAATTATACTCCAATAAAGATCTATTAAAAAAATAAAAATAAAAAATAAAAATAAAATAAAATAAATTTTAAAAAATAAATAAATAAGAGGAAAATGTTTTACTTATCTAAGAGAAAAACTATGTAAAAGATAGGTAGTTGCATATGCTTGTCCCTCTTAAGCCATTCTCTCATATTTCCCAGAGTTGGGGGGAAAAAGTGTGTGTGTGTGTGTGTGTGTGTGTGTGTGTGTGTGTGTGTGTTAAGGCAGGGCAGGGGGAGAGATAGTTGCTTGCCCTAAGGTACTGGTAATTTTGAGAGTTGTATTATATCCATAGTCATCTATCCTGTTTTAAATGAATTCAAAAGTAATACAAGATCTTAATAAAACTGACAAATTTTTAAAATATTTTACTAATCTGGAATTACAGAAACTTCTAGGCAGGACTTTTGATGTAAGTTTTAACGGAATACCGATCCATAATCAAAATTCCAGGACAAATCGGGAAGAATACAAGGGTCATGGCCTCAGCAGAAAGACTAAGGGAAGAGGGTTAACAGACAGGTAGGGGGCAAATATTTGACCAGTGCGTGGTTTACAACAGCAAGAGTAGAAAGTTCAGCATAATGAGATATCAACATATGACATTTGAAGATTCTCAAAAGAATTAAGAGGTACAACGTGAAAAATTCTGAAGGAGACAAATTTGAACATAAACTAACACGTACCCAACCCCAAATGCCAAGATATTCCGCCTAAAAGCGTAATAATTACTATACCAAAAGTCCATTCAGCTGAGCAATTTCCCTCTTATGGAGGCATGAGAGATGATTGCATGGCAGTCACCTCTAACTTCAACCTCAGAACTCGGGGACAATCTCCTTTAACCCCACCTCCACCCTCCAATCTAATTCCATTTCCCAAAGCATACTTTCCATTGGTAACATATGTGGTTTCATCATCTAGGCTTTTGGCTAAGCCTTTTAAAAATCTACTTATTTATTCTTCTATTTTATAACACTAGATAACTTTTACAAAGTTATATTTTGTTTTGTAAAGTACCTATTTCATTTTATTTAACTTAAACTTACCTTTTTCAAGCTCACGCTCTCTGAGGCAGGCCCTATGCTTTATTCTTCTACAATTTGGAGCATGTGGTACATGCATGGCACAAAAGTGTTTGCAGAACTGAAATGAATTACTCTGTAAGTCTCCTCTGCCTATCACTTTAGGCATTCAGTATATGGTTACTGTATTTAAATATTGTTAAAAGGACAATATATTCATTAATTAAATTTGCAACTTCCCCTATTAACTCCCTCCTCTATACTCTTACTGTCTGCTACTGTACCATCTATCATATGGGTTTACTGTACACATACATGAGATTAAAATAATAAAAAAATCACTAAAGACTTAGAATGATTTACATTCATAATCTTATTTACCCCTTCTAACCTTTCAAGTTAGATACTATTATCTCCATTTTACAGTCCAATACAGCACACAAGAGACGAATCAGTCAATCCAGGCAACTGCAAAGCCCACCCAAGTCTGGAGCTACACTGGTTGCAGTGGTTACACTGCACATATTACCACAGACTGTTACTTAAGAGTAGGGATCCAATCTTAACCATCTTAGTATCTCAATGCATAGCTCAATGCCTAGTATAGAAAGGGTATTTCATGCTCATGGAGTGACTGATAACCCTTATCATGAGAGTCAGTAGCTGTTAAATGACTTAAGTAAGTCACTTTACCTCTCTTAGCAGTTAGGGGTAAACTATTAATTTCTTACCTAAATCCTCATCTAACTCTCAAATTCCACATCTATGATTGTCCAATCAATATGAGTTTATGAATTCAGCAGTTATTGTGGGGAATATGGATTTTAATAACATGTTATATTCCTATCAATGAATCAGGGACTTATATGGGTTGTTGGCCAGGAGAAAGAAGTAATTCCACCAGTAACTGGGCATTATAATGCCATTATAATCCTATTTATTAAATAGAATGTTATCATGTGAGGAAACCATGAGAATAAGCCAAACTGAGGATCATTCTTCAAAACAAAGGCTTAGACTATTAAAAATGTCAATATTATCAAAAATAAACAAAAAGCTATTCTAGACAGAAGAGACATGGCAACTAAATGTAATAATTAAATTCTGCATCCAAAAAAAGACTATAAAGGACGTTATTGGGAAAATTGGGGAAATGTGACTGGCCTATACATTACACAATATTATTGTATCAGTGTTAAATTTTCTGAATATAGTGATTATATTGTGGTTATGTGGGAAAATATCCTTATTCTTAGGTGATGCATCCTGAATGTTTTAGGGATAAAGTGTCATGATGTCTACTACTAACTCAAATGGTTCAGGAAAAAATGAAAAAATATATAGAGAGAAAGGAAAAACAAATGTGGCAAAATGTTAACAATTGGTGAATCACAAATCTATGGGATGGGCAAATAGATATTCATTATGCTATTCTTTCAACTTTTCTGTAGTTCTGAAAATTCTCAAAATAAAAGTTGGGGAAATAAAAAACACAACAACAAAAAATAAGGTATGAAGGAGAATAATTTTGAACTTAGAATTTAATACTGACAAGTTATCAATCGAGAATGAGGATAAAATAAATCTTCAGAAAGAAACACTGAATTTTCTCTGAACAATATATAACTAAGTTTACTAAAATAATTTAATGTAAAAGTCTTGCACAAAAAAAGACAAAGATTCTTAATTATAGACATCTAAGACCTGGAGCTTTTCATGGAAGAACACTAAAACAAAAATTTCTACAGAGAATAACTACAGAGCTGCTTTCCTGGGATCCTGACACATTATGGAATAACTGGAGGAAATAAGGCTTTACTGCTAGTATTTGGTATCATGTTTCCTCTCTCACAAAGTCAGCTGGTGTTTTCTTATTTTCTATGACTTTAATCAGGCAAGGCAAGGTTTACTACATTTGTGAACAAAAAGAAAACTGATCCTTTATATCCTGAAAGTATGAATCACCATAAACATGTAGAGACACCATTATACTAATTAAGTCACTTTGGCTTAATTTGCAGCGAGACTTCAGAATTATTTTATGGATACATTATGGATCAATTTAAAAGAGATATTCAGTATTTGTATATCACAGAAGTGAAGAGGTAGTGGTTAGATTGCCCCTACACAGAATGAAATACACTTCCTATAAATATTCAACAAGAGTGTAGTGAGATCAAGTTTTACTCTTAAAAAAATAAAAAAGGTTTACAGCTTGAGATTGTACTGCTTTGAGGTAAACTTTGAAAAGATAAGTAACATGACAATCTATTGCATCCCTCTCCATTCTTGAGGGGAAAATATGTGGCTGGCTGTTAAATCAAGTCATCATTACATTAAGTGCTTATCCCCATGAACACCGAATGGGTTACACAGTTCAAATGACTACAAACTAAACTCACTAAAAAGGTAAAATAAAATTAAAAATTAAAAAACCCCCATCAACACAAAACTCAAACTGTCACCAATGTCTAAGATGGAGCCTAAGCTCAAGACCGGTCTTAGGGTAATCTCTAATTACTCAATTTATAGAGCTAAATGATAAAATATAGACCACCTCTTGTTTTAAAAAGACTCCCTAAGAAGTATCTCCTGTGGTAGAATTCATAACTGTATTTATACACTATTGAGAAAGTAGACCTATTATTAAGAATAAGCTACTATATCTGGCTCTGAAAGAAACAAACCCATTTCAGGGATCTTGATGCACCCTGGCTGAAATGGTCAACTGTTACTTTAACTGACACTTCTAATTCAAAATAATGCCAAAAGACAACTCAAGCTTTTAAATAACTGAAAAATTTAAATCATATATACCTGTCAGAATGATACTTGAGAAAAGCTATTCTTTTTACTTAACTTCAACACTTCAAGTATAAGTGAATTTCCACAGATGATATTGGAAAGCAGGTCTTCAAACTATAGTAAGACAAACTGGAAATAAAATCTGAGAAAACTGTTTACTAATTTACCCTCAAACACTAACCTAAAGCAAATGTTGACTCAAGGAGGTAAGGAGGTAAGTCATTCATGGTTCTGCCTGCCACAAGCTTGCCAAGGACATATATACATCCTGATGTTTCTAGGCATGCACTACTGATTTCAAAGAACAGCTGCTTTTTGAAAGGCACCGTGGCCCTCTTCATGGCTTGCACTCTAGGAACCAGAGGCTGCTCTCTGGGGGCTACAAAGAGCTATTCTGCAAGTCCTTCAGCCATCCTAGCAGGTAAAGAGTGCAAATGATCAGAGCTTAGGTCCAGACTTTTGAAATGATTTTTGACTCCTATTTATTGTGATTAAAATCAGAGATATCAGGAATAAATATCTGGTGCTCTGCATCTCTGGGCATATCTGAAATGTCAATTTTACTTTTTTCAGGTACTTCCAATAAAGCAATACACATATGCCTTGCTTTCTATCTAATTTTTAAAGTCATTTTACCAATTCACTTGTGAAAAAAATGGACATTTTTCACTTTGTCAGAGATGCAGACCCACAACTGTATTCACAAAACAATAAAGATCACAATACAAAACAAAGAAAACTTTAAAAAATCATAAGGAAAATTCTATCTTTGATAATACAAATAACTCACGTAAATAATTCTTTGGCTCTTAGCCTCTACCAAGAATACTTATAAACTATCTGCTAATACATGGTAATGATTTAACAACAAATCCCGAAGTATTCTAAAATGTCAGAATGCACTTTCAATTCAACTGTCCTAAATGGTCTGCAATGCATAAGAGATGTAGCAAAATGTTACATACATTAAAACATAATTAAACACTGTAATCCTATGTGCAGATGCTTCAAAAAGCAAAATCACCAATAATGTCACAGTCACTTTCATCAGTAAAATGGTATAAGTAGATGATTAAGTAAATATTTATTGAATTTAACCTGTGAAACTATTCTTTAGTTACTTATGTTGTTTTCATATAGAACAACTGTTCTTAAACTTTCAGGAAGTATGGATCCTTTTGTGGAATCTCCCTAGAAAAATGTGTAGTCAAAGAAAATTTTGCAAACAACTTCAGGGTGAACAGACCCAAGTTAAGAACTCCTGATACAGAATCACACACCTTCATGTAATTTATCTTAATTGTGTACTACTCAAATGAACAACATAATAGTCAGCCTTACCCTGGCTTCAGCGCCAACTGAAATACAATTTCAAGAAAAAAACATTTAGTTACTTATGATTAACCTGGTTTGCTTAGAAGGGTTCACTTCTTCAAAACTGTTAAAAACTACAATAAGTATGTGCTAAGTTTTTGACAAATTAACAGCTCATTACTAATTTTGTTTATGAATATTACAACTGGCTGATCAAGTTTACAAAGATGCCATTAGCAGAAGGACAAAGCAAAATAATCTTAACACTGTTGAACACTAGGAAGAAAATGGAAGGGGATCAGGTCAGTACCATTGGCCAGGGATGTGAAATACTGTTCAGAGCTTGTCATGTGTGACCATATAGCCTCAGACACCTGGATGTTCATAACAGTAGTCTGACAAATTTTAAGTAGAGAGGCAGAGAAGTAAATGTCATTTTAAAACTATTTTTATGACTATAATAATTCCACATATTTTCACTTACAGCTAGAGTAGATTAAAATACAAATACTGCAAAAAATTACCTTGGCACTTCTAGAAATATAAATATCTCCTGATTATATATAGGAATAAATAAAATTACACTAAAAAATCATCTTAAGAATGTGCTACTAGACACATTTTTAAAAATCACTTTAAATGTGTTTTTATCACTTTAAATTCTCATAGTAGGCCCTGTAGAATTAAAAGATGCATAAACAAAGTACCTATTCTAAAGAGGTGTCCAGTGCTCTTAGAATGGAAAGTTCAGCATAAGTGTACAAAGATGATAAATGATAATACCCCCATGCCCACATCCCTCAAAAGAAGCTTCCATTTATTTTATGATGGGGTAAAAACTGCATTTTGTGTCCAAAAGCAAGCTATGAATTCACTACAACTTCAGTAAATATCAAGATAAAAAAAAAATAATAACCTCTTCCAAATCGCCCAGGATTTAATTGCTATAAAGCGAATTTAAAAAGTCAGAGGTAACAAAACTGAACTTTACAAGGTAAAAGGTGTGTTTCTTGAAAACAGCTTCATTCTTATCTTTTATAAAAAAAAATATATATATATATATACTAGGGGCTTCCCTGGTGGCGCAGTGGTTAAGAATCCGCCTGACAATGCAGGAAACATGGGTTCGAGCCCTGGTCCGGGAAGATCTCACATGCCACGGAGCAACTAAGCCCGTGCGCCACAGCTACTGAGCCTGCGCTCTAGAGCCTGCGAGCCACAACTACTGAGCCTGCGTGCCACAACTACTGAAGCCTGCGCGCCTAGAGCCCGTGCTCTGCAACAAGAGAAGCCATGCAATGAGAAGCCCGCGCACCGCAACGGAACAGTAGCCCCCGCTCGCCACAACTAGAGAAAGCCCGAGCGCTGCAATGAAGACCCAATGCAGCCAAAAATAAATAAATAAATAAATAAATAAATTCATTAAAAAAAAAAATACTAATCTTAAATATCACTTGCTTTTACAAAATACAATTCTTCGATGCTTCTATTTTGTAGATTGTAGATGAACTTAAAATATCAAATCCCTATGATTGACAAAGGCAACCAGTATTCTTTCAAGCTATTTCTCTCCCCACATAGTAGTTCTAACCAACTTGGTCAAAAGAGCCATGACAATTCATAACTGACTTAATCAAAATAATGTTTTAATTAAATAATAATAAATTAAATACAACAAAAAGATCTGAAGACTTGAATTTCAAAGTTTCTTTTTTCACCAAATGTCAAAGCTATGACATCTACAGATTTGATAGTTAACTAAAAGTATATTCTGAAATTGCTACATATGTCCCAAGCTTTCTAAATTTTAGCATAACTAACTGGGCCGTATTCTGAAATGTCAAAAGAAAGTTGTCTCTGATTGCAAATGAATTTAGCAAATCCTCAATGACGACCTGATTACATATTTAGCACTGTGCTAGTAGCTGAGGGCTCCAACAAAACACAAGCAAATATGCAAAAAAGGAACCCTTTCTGCACATTTCTCGGAAAAGTTAAGTATGTATTTCACCTTTGCATTCTGTTTCGGAACGTGATATCAAAGAATGCAACAAAGACCAGAGAGTGTAGCAACGGAGAATTTTCAGCTAAAAAAAAGTATAGGCGAGTTACTGTCAATTAAAAGGCCTACGTCCCCTGCCGGTTAACAGCACAACGCATAAAGTTGACTGTGATGACAACTGTTTCTAAAAAGCAAAAATTTTTTTCTCGCCCTCAATCTGTCTTCCTTTCAAAGGTCTTCCAATCCTCAGGCCATGATCAACTCTACCTAGTATTTTTTGTTTTAAAATACACCAGGTGATTTTAAAACAACAGGGTGATGACTCTTCTCTGAAAACTAGCAGATTGAAGCCTAGGCCCCAGGTGTCCTCCGTCGCGCTCCTGACTGCGGGAAGCGAGGAGCAAAGCCCACCTTCTGACAGTGTTTACCGTACTGGAAGCAGCCAAGAGCAGGAGCACTGACCCAGAACGCCGCGGAAGAAGGGAGCGAGCGCACTACGGGGCCCCAGCGGGGTCGCCGCGCCAGATGCCACCCGGTTAGCAGCATATGGGAGGGCAGGGATTGCTCCCGGCCGCTTCCAGAGCGCGACCACGGCCTCGCGGGGCCTGGACGGCGCAGGCGAGGCTGCGGAGGCGAAGGGGACGGCGGAACCAGCTCCGCCCCGGCGGCCCGGCCGGCAGCGGAGCCCGGCGTCGATTCCTCCCCGCGGCTGAGGCGCTCGTGGGCTCAAGGCCGCAGGGCCTCCAGGGGCGGCCAAAGGGTGGCAGGTGCGGGAGAGGCGGGCGGCTTCTCCATTCGAGAGGACAGGCCCCGGAGGCCGCAGGCCGGGGCGAGGGAGGAAAGCCCCTGGAGCAGAGGCACTGGGGGCCCGGGAGCCCGAGACACCGGCACCGCGGGCGGGGTGAGGGAGGGCGGGGGCAGTCGCGGGTGGGGGCAGAAAGAGATCCGGGCCCCGAAAGACCCTCCCGGCGCGGTACCCCAGCTCACCGTGCCTCCGTCCTTAATGATGATCTTCTTGGCCAGCATGATACTGCGGTTCGCGGCCCGTTTCTTCTTCTTCCCCTGGGTCATTTTACCATCCTCGATTCTTGGCGTTGCTGCAGCCACTCCCGGGGCGGCCGGCCCCACCGGCGAGTGCCGTCCCGCCACTACTGCCGGGCCGAGCCGCTCGGGGCGCCCGCCGCCATCTTGAGGGCCCGGCCTGCCTCCGGCGGCGCGTCACATCGTGCGATCGGTCGACCAGCCCGCCCCGCCCACGTGACGCGCCCCGCCCGCTCAGCCGCTGGGCAGTCGGCGCCCGCGGAGGGAAGCTCTGAGGGAAGCGGGCGGCGCGCGGCAGAGGCAGCCGGTGGAGGGAGCGGCGCGTGGAGGGAGCCGTGTGCTCTCCGTTCACCAGCTCGCTCAGCCCTCACCACAGCCCTGGGCACTGGGGACGGTAATAGATCCACTAAACAGAGGAAGAATTTAAGTTTCTAAAAGTTACCTGCTAGTGGAAGTACAGCTGATAAACGGTTGCACTGGAATTTTAACCAGGTGTCCTCAACTATGAGGGCTGTCTCCAACTGTGTTCTAACCAACACCGGAACGGAAGGAAACGGTTGAAATAGTTTTACAGAAATAGTGGGTGACTGAAGGAGTAAAGATAAACTGAATTTTCCTAGTCTTTTGTCCTTCTGGTGCCGGGGGCGGGGGTGGGGAAAGCCTGGAGCTCAGCTGAAGCCCGCCTGTTTCCAGGAGCTCCCTGGCCCCAGGCAGGATCTTTTCTCTAATCCCTGCCAATAAAAATTTACATAATCTAGGCCACACTTTGTAGCCCACTACCTGTTTTACCGTGTTGTTTAAAAATTAACGTTGTTAATTAACAGTTGTCACAAGTGGAGTATGGACTTCAAATTAAAGTATCACGATGTTAAATTTGCGATTACTGTGTTATGTAGGAGAATATCCTTTTCCTTAAGAAATATACGCCGAAGCCTTAAGGAGTGAAGGAATGTGATGCATGCTACCTACTCTTAAATGGTTAGGAAATACCATGTATGTATGTGAGAGGAGGGGGTTGAGAGAGTGATAAAGCAAAATGGCAAGGTGATTTAAAAAATAGTGAATTTGTGTGTGGTGGTTTTAAGATATGTTCACAAATTCAGTGATATTCTCTTCTGGAAGAGGCGGGGTCTAATTCTCCTTCTCAGGAGTGTGGGCTGGGCTTAGTGACTCTCTGTTATCTAATAGGATATTGTAGAAGTGATGTATCTGACTTCGTAGGCTAGGTCATAAAAGGCTCTGCATGTTCCCGCTAGCTTTCTCTTTTTCATTCACTCAGGACCCAAGTCTAGTGGAAACCAGCCGCCATGTCATGAGGACACTTAGGCAGCCTGTACTGAGGCTTTCCACCAACAGATATGTGAGTCATCTTGGAAGCCAGTCCTCCAGTCCTGCTCAAGGCTTTGGCTGACAGCAACCCATGCCAACATCCTGACTGCAACTTCAGGAAACCCTGAGCTATGCCTGCCCAGCTAAGCTACTCCTGGTTTCCTGACTCTCAGAAACTGTAAGATAAAAAGTACTTGTTTTAAGCCACTAAGCTTTGGGGTAATTTGGCACACAGCTATAGATAACTAATACACAGGGTAAAGGGAGTGTATGTTCTTGGTACTATTATTGCAACTTTTCTGTAAGCTTGAAATTATTTTAAAATGTTAAAAAATAAATTTGATTGACTTTTCTTTCTATTTCGATAACTGACTAGAAATAGAAAACAAATCAGTTTCCATGGAAGGGAGAAGAAAGGCATTTTAGCCTGATAATTCAAGTTACATGTTTCCTCAATAAGTAAACTCAACATTTGTTTTAAAATATTCTCTTACTGAAACAGACTTAAAGCTCTTTAGAGAAAGTAAGATGAGATAGATTTCATAGTTAAATCCCCAGGAGTTTGTTTTGGATGGATAGGGAGGGTTGGTAAGTTCATTTATTGTGTGGTTACTCTGACCTTTTTCAAAATCATACTTCATCTAGCTGCACCAGTTTTATCATCCTTAACAACTGATTATTGTTCAGTCATTCAAAAAAATATTTGAGTACCTCTAAGTGTCTGCCACAGTTTTACTAGACACTGGAGATACATCAATAGATGACATGATATTTATCTACGTAGAGCTTAATTATACTGGGAGACAGAGTTATAAAACAAACACAAAATGAAGATAATTACAAATTGTGGTAAGTGCTGTTGTAAAAAAGGTAATAAGAGAAATTTAGCAGATATTGAATGTCCAGAATGTCCCAGGCATTGTGGTAGAAGAGCTGCAATAGTAAACAAGAGATGAGTCTTGTAACAGACTTACTGTACATATACTTGTGGCTTTCTGTGTGATTTGGGGTTTTGAAGATTCACAAACTTTACGTTAAGAGGTTGATGTGTCAGTTAGGGTTCTTTGGTTATAGTCAACAGAAACTAGCATTAGCTAACATAAGCAAAATGGAGTGATTTGGAAGGATCCTGAAGTTCCCAAAATTAATGAGAAGGTGAATAATCAGGCTTGAAAACAGGCAAGAACCAGTATTTGGAAAGTTTATGAGAACACTTCATGAGGCACTTTGGAAGGGAGAGAAATCCCTTGGAGAGAAGGGCAAGTGGCTGAAGCTAAATATTCCTGAAGAAACAAGATTGTATGGCAGAATCCAATCCCCCCAAATGTGCCGTTTATTAAAGAAACTGCACTTCACCATACAAACAGAAGAGGGCCTCCTTAACTATGAAACAGTCACCTACATTCTTTCAAGCTTTCCTTCTGTAGAACAATCTGTTCTTGCTGATCCAAGAAAATCCTACATGTTTTACGAGGGACAGAAAAAGCCACCAAAACCCCATAAAAGGCTACTATAAAAAGAAAACAGAAAATAAAAACTTTTAAATTAATGGAAAATACTACCCTCTAGAAAATATGAAGCAGAGGAAAACTATATACATCACTCCAATATGAATTAAATATCATTAAATGAGCAATTGCAGATGTGAAAAAAATGTAACAAACTGTTAAAAACTCAATAGGAAGATGAGAGTTGATCAAACTCAGGCAATTTACTGAAAAAGTAAAATCATCTAAAAAAATGAAAACTAAATTACAGGGTTCCTAAGAGAGAACAGATACACATGAAAATAAGGAACATGGAGGAGAGGAATAAATCAGCTATAATGAAAAAAAGAGAAAATAAGGATCAGAGAGAAAATGACATGGAAAAAATTATCTGGGCCTCCAGGAAAAAAACAACAACAAACTTAGTATTTTTTCCAAAGGGGGAAAAAAAATCAAATGGTGCCAGATTTCTTGACAATAACACCAAGCAACACAACAATGGAGCAACATTTTCAAAAAAACTCAAAGTGTGAGCCAAAGATTTTATAGTTCATCAAGCTGTACTTAAAGTATCTAGGCTCTAGAAGAAATTTTAAACATGCTAGAACTTGAGGAATATTGTACTTACAAGCCCTCCTTGAGTACTATACTAGAAGAGCTTCATCCAGCCAAGAGTTGATTGGGGAGCCTTCAGCTAAAGTACTGGTGAAGAGTATTAAATATACTTAAAATATATTTAATTTTATAACAAATGCAGGGACTAGGGTGAAAAAATAGTGTGTAAATGTTATATGTTCTAAAACATTTCGAATAGAAATAAGGCAACTAAAAAATATGAGAAGATGGGAGGAAGGAGTAGAATAAGTTCATTGGTTGTCACAAAGGCAATTAGATGGGAGTCAAAGAACATTTAAAACGGCAAACAACAGTAGAAGCTTAAACAAGCAAAAAGAGGTCTTTCATGGCATTACATAAAATGTTATCAGTAAAAAGGTAACCACTAGAACAGAAAACCCTTTCTAAACATAAAAAGAAATTTTAAAAGCAAGGAACACACTCCACATGGTGAAAGAAATGCAATAAATATAGCAATGTACACACATTTATTTTTTAAAAAGAAACACAGGAAAGATAAACTAGCAACTAATGAAAATAATTATCTATAGGAGGTGGTTAGGAATGGGGTGGAAGCATAGGCATGGCAGCTTGGCTAATCTGAGTATACTTTTTATATAATTTTAACTTTGAACCATGTAAATGTTTCACGTATTCAAAAGCAATAAAATTTTTAAATTAAATATAAAATTGAATACAAACAAAAACAAACTAAACTAGTTCTATCACAGTGATAGCATAACCATGTAGAGAAAATAGTAATTTACATTAACTTCTGAACACTGTACTCTTAGTGGACTGTTATTCTAAGGACAAAGAGAACTGCAAAGAGATCTTAAATTTTATTCAATATGTTTTCCATTAGTAATACTGGTATTGTAGTGCTGAAACATAAGCTATATAATAAAACATATAAGCAAATAAGTTAATGTTACTCAGAACCAATATTTTCACTGTAAGAGAAAAGAGAGGCAAAATATAAAATAAGAAAAAAAGCTTGTAATACTTATTTTTAATTGTAAACATTGATTTAAATTCATGAACTCTTAAAAATGTTATTTCCTAGCTCTGCCCACTGATATATGGCCCATAAGCAAATGGAGTTCAAACTCCATTCCCCCTAAAAGGAATAGATAGGGCTCCTTGGAGAAATAGCTGATATTCCCCAGCTTTGGAACAGGATACGAATACGAGGCAAGTCTGGAACATATTGTTGTACCTGAAGCAAGGAGGCCCTCAAAGACTAATGTGGTCATGTCTAAAAGAACAGAAGCTAGCTTCTAGTGACCTCCACTGGCTACTGGCTTACAATATGAACATCAAAAAGAAATGTGACTGGGGAATTCCCTGGCGGTCCAGTGGTTAGGACTCCACACTCTCACTGCCAAGGGCCTGGGTTCGATCCCTGGTCAGGGAACTAAGATCTCATAAGCCGTGAGGTGCAGCTAAAAAAAAACAAAAAAACAAAACAACAAAACTGTGACTGTAATTAGCTATAATATTTACATTGAAGATTAAGGACAGTGATATCTGGAAAGAAAAAAGAGGGCTTTGGGAACAAGAAAGGAGGGAAAATAGTCTTTTTAAAATAGAGGAATAGAAACTATATAATAAATGTAGAAGAAAATTAGAGAATTAAAAAATTTTAAATCACTATTTTGCACCTCAGTGCGATAAATGATTCAGTTAAGAATCATCAGGCTTCCCTGGTGGCGCAGTGGTTGAGAATCTGCCTGCCAATGCAGGGCACATGGGTTCGAGCCCTGGTCTGGGAAGATCCCACATGCCGCGGAGCAACTAGGCCCGTGAGCCACAACTACTGAGCCTGCGCGTCTGGAGCCTGTGCTCCGCAACAAGAGAGGCCACAACAGTGAGAGGCCCACGCACCACGATGAAGAGTGGCCCCCGCTCGCCGCAACTAGAGAAAGCCCTCGCACAGAAACGAAGACCCAACACAGCCAAAAATAAATAAATTAATTAATTAAAAAAAAAAAAAAGAATCATCAGTTGATGCTAAAACCATTGAATGAAAGGCTGGTAGGAAAAAGAACATTCCCATGGTGCCAAAATATTACCCTAAAGAATACTAATTACTAAGGGGAGAAAATGACCTTTACAATGGAAAGATCTGTTAGTCACCACCTTGACTGAATGATTATCATCAATAATGAGACAGTCTAGAATTATGTGTCTTCTAATGTGATACAATATAAAACCTACAAGATAATCTATGAAATATTCTTTCCCAAAACATTTAACCTGTAGTTAATCAAACCTACAGACTTCCAGTTTGAAGGAAATGCAAAGAATAAAGGGAACAAATCAAGGATATTGACAGATCATGGATAGATGCCAAGTGACTTAGATTCTTCAAAAAGTCGCATCATGGGGAAAAAAAAGCCATTGGGGTACAGAGAAGGATCTTCTAGACTAAAAGAGACAATCAAATAGAAAGTATGAACCTCAACTGAATCCTGGATCAACGCCAAAAAAACTGTAAAAGGTCATTCTTGAGACAACTGGAAATATCTGAATATGAACGTAGATGATACAATCAAATTAAATTTTCTTAAGTGTGATAATGGGATTGAATTTAATTAGAAAAATGTCCATATTTTTAGAAGTGTCCTGATAAAGCTAGTATGGCAAAATGTTAATAATTGTTGAATTCAGGTGGAGGGCAAATGGGTATACTATTATTTCAACTTTTATATACTTCAAAATTTTTTCAAAATGAGAAGCTGGGGAAAATTTAAATTAAAAAAAAAAGGTCTTTAACAATGCTTACTTTGTGAGTACACGGAGATGACCCATGAATTTTTCAAAACTAAGCTGACAATCTATCATAGCATGATTGAAGTCATTAAAACGGCAATAATAGTATAAAAACGAAATATTAAAAACAAAAACAGGGGAATTCCCTGGCGGTCCAATGCTTAGGACTCCGTGCTTTCAGTGCTGAGACCCAGGTTCAATCCCTGGTCAGGGAACTAACATTCCGCAAACTGCGGCACGGCAAAAAGGCCTTTAAGGTGAATGGAGGCAAATATAAAGTAATGAAAATTTGGGGCATTATATATATATAACATCCAAAGTAAGCTTCAGATTTTAAAATTTTAGAATTCATAGCAATATTTTGAAACAGCCGTAAAATGAAACATAAACTCACCTCTGTCATTTTCTGTAATCCTATTAGCATCCAAGAAACATTACTGTTGCTATAATATTTAAAAACCTATTGAAGCAGCTTGCATATATTAGAAAAAGCACTTAGCATCATAATTTTTAATTGCTGTATTTACTATCCAAGCAAAATAAAATAAAATGGAACATAATAAAACTTCAGCCTAAAGGAGAAAACTTAAACCCTCAATTATTAGAAATTGTGTTTTTGTATATACAGTGTTTTTTAAAAGAAAGAACAAACACATAAACTCACATCCACAGATTTTGTTTAAAATATACAAGTGAAGTCTGATTTAACACTTTTAACTAAGCCTTTTAAATACTTTACATTTAAAGTACATTTTTTTAGAGTGAATTTTCGGATGATTACCCAAAACACTGTAACAGCATTCATTATTCTTTTAAATCCTCAGTAAGTTCAAGTTAAAAAAGGATGAAAGTGTGTATCTCAGGTAAACTATTCCCAAAGGAATATCATTACTGTTTGTTTTAAAGAAGTTACTTTTAACATATTAGAAACCCTAAATAAATAAATGTAAATAAATGCATAAATTAAAAAACTTGATTAGATCCAATGGAGGGCTGATACTTAACCCCAATAAAGGATGACTGGAAATGTGGAGCTGTCAGTTAACAGTGAAGGCCTATTATGAGCCAACCTAAAGTGATGACTACTGGTAATTTACAATTAGCTCAGGGAGCACCCTTCTAGTTGCTAGATGGGATGCTGCCCAATTCATGAATCGTCAAAAAAGCCAATTAGAGCTTCTAAATAAATAAATAAATAAAATTAGCTCAAAATTGTATGTTAATATACAGCATAGATTAAAAGTTTATAATTTTTAAATTTGTCTTTTAAATATTCCATTTAATAAAATTGTAATTAAATATCAGAACTGAAAACTAAATAAATACTACATATGCTACTTAGCACTGTATCTGATTATGTTTTTCTGCCCTCGAGTCATATGTTCAGAATCATTTCACAAAATTTCTGAAATTAAAAATGACAATGTATAAATGTCTCCATAAACAATTGTCATTGCTTGTGTCATCCTCATCAGTTCAGAAGAATGTGTATTAGAGACGAATGGCCACTGTGTAAGGAATTTGGCCTTACCCAAAGAGTTCTGGCCTTCATCGTCAGGAGGTCCCAGTGAGAGGAGTGTCTTTCTTTGTTATTCATGTTGGG
Source organism: Eubalaena glacialis (assembly GCF_028564815.1). NCBI lineage: Eukaryota > Metazoa > Chordata > Mammalia > Artiodactyla > Balaenidae > Eubalaena > Eubalaena glacialis. The sequence goes on from NC_083718.1 coordinate 106,660,849, forward strand.
CTCCTCAAATCACATCTGATAATTTATGGTAACATGAGCCCCTAGAGCCTGAGGTCAGCTAGTTCTCCAGGGAGGGTCAGGGCTGGAGAGTGAGTTCAACCATGTGTGCAAAGAATCAATCAGTCATGCCACATAATAAAACTTCAGTAAAAATCTGAACACCAAAGCGTGGGTGAACTTTCCCGACTGGCAGTACTCCCGTGTAGTATCATAAATTGTGGCCAGAGTATATAATATTGTCTAAGACCCCACAGGGAGTGGACAATTGGAAAGGACGACTGGAGTTTGGACCCCTCCTAGACTCTGCCCTATGTGTCTCTTCCTTTGGCTGGTTCTAATTTGTATTCTTTCTCTGGAATAAATGTGATTATAAGTATAATAGCTTTCAGTGAGTTCTTTCTAGTGAATTATTGAACCTGAAGGTGAATTTGGGGAACCTCTGAATTTATAGTCACCAAGACACTCTACTATATAGTACAATTTCAAATCTTTGGGATTTGAAGTTCGGCAATTTATTTCCTCTGATATTTTCTCCTCTGGAATGTGTATGTAATCAATCCTGCTTTGAAAAAATTCTCTTTTTAAGAACAGTAAGAAAGACAATTATGATTACTAATGCTGGTCACTATCTGACTGTTGAATGGCAGTGGTATCTATAAGATTTAGATTATGAGGTGTATTTGCATAGCACAGGATTCAAGGATTTTGATATACTTTGAACAAAAGTATTCCAATAAAAAAAATATTTAAAGATTTTCAGTTAGTGCTTCTCATGAGAAGATACCAAAGAAGAGTATACATTTTAATGCTGATATTCTTATTTTAGTAACATTTTAAAACAGCATTTTGTACAAGGTTACTTCAGTAATAAAGGTGGAAATAAAATCCTTTATATTGCTTATCATTTGATCTCTATGCATTGGATAGTCACAATACAAGCAATTATATTCAAATTATGAAGAAAATTGGGGATTTCCTGGCAGTCCAGTGGTTAGGACTCCGTGCTTCCACTGCCGGGGGCACGGGCTTGATCCCCCGTCGGGGAACTAAAATCCCGCAAGCCGTGCAGCGCGGCCAAAAAAAATATATGAAAAAAATATATACCAATTACTGTAATTTCTTAACTTTGAGGCTAGCAAAGAGATATTTAAAGCAAAAAAATTTTAGACTGTTATCATCATACAGGTAGAGAAATTCTAACGAGTTTAAATAAAATCCAGCCTTTCATGCTAGGGCATAGGCTAGTAAAAAGGAAGATCACACACATGATAAAGGTAACTAGAGAGGTAGGGAAAGGCTCAGTGAGTCATTTTTGATATATAGAGAGGAGACTAATTCATGGTTAAGTCAAGCACAGGTGAATAGGGAAACAAGGAAATATAGGAAAAAATTTACATAGTTATGAAAATAATCTATTTCCATAAATCTACTGAATAGATAATAACTGGATACCAAACAATGACAAAGAGAAATTTATCAATTAAAAAGCCATTTAACAAAAGACCAATTTACAGATTCCTTTGAATTATGTCCGTAAAAAATTTAAATATACAAATCACAGCCCCAAACCCAAAAGAATCTTCCTAAACAAATGAAATACACATATAGACAAATTCAGAATCCAAATCATTAAAAAAATAGTTTAAAAATCACAGTAAATTATATCTTATAATAAGAAATAAAAAACCAAAATGACAGTTATATACAATTGTTAAAGTTTCAAAATTTCAATGATGGAGCAATAGTACCATAATTTATTTAAATAAGTTCTGTTCACTAATACTTGTATAATATACCTATTTTAATGTTCTGTTAGATAATGGATTTAAATAGCAAATGTTGAAACAACGAAAAAATTGAATTATAGTTATTCTTAAAACATCCTAATTTTGCCTATGTGTCCAAAATTGTGAATTACAGTATTGTCCTCCAGAAAAGTCAGGTATTTGGTAAAGCAAGGCACATAGGACCAGATTTTGATAAAGGTGCTTTTTCTTTGGTCCTATAATTACTTTAAATATGCTACATATCTGGGAGATCCTTAAGATGACTTTCAATATAGCATAAATAACTTTTATAAACTTTTTCTTATGTAGAGCATACATTCACATGTAATTAAATATTATAACAACGAAAGTGTAAATAAAATGAGTGATGCTAAACCCTGTTTTTAAAAACAACAAAACTCAGGTGAGTGACTATACAATGACATGTTAAAAGTCTAATAATTTGATATGTAGGAAAAGTGTATCAATTCTTAAGAACAGTTTGTATTACACTAAGTCTACTGAGCACAAAGTCAATTAGTTTCCACTCAGATTCTGTCTCCTTAGAATCTAGTTTAAATATCAAACCACCTTTCCTTCTATGAAATTGTGACATTCAATATAACTTGATGTAAACATTTAAGTTTTGCATCTCTAAACTACATTTTCCACCATAAAAGTAGTCTACAATGTCTCTAAAAATCACTTATTATAGAATTGATAATATTACTGTGTTGATACATCTACATGTTGCATTTCAAAATTTTCTTCCAAAATACCATATTCTTAAATTTTATAGAACTATCAATTGGCACTCTTCTCCCATGAGTTAGCACATTTTTATAATGAACAAAGTAGTAACATGTAAACTCTAAAAAGTATAAGAATTTAAATAATCAAGGAGTCATCATTATAAAAGATTTGATACAATAAGGCTTCTGGAGGTCATCAAAACACAGCACACACAGAAGAAAACAGCATTATCTGTATATATGACATGATCTAGGATACAGGTCCACCTTCTCAAATATGATTATTTCTTTATGAATCATAAACTACACAACCAAATCTCTAATAACGTTTTCAAACCTACTAGAAAAGCAAAATATAAATTATGCCGGTCTAATAAAAGTTTACTTTGAAAATAGACTATTTTGCCCTTTCTCAGAACTCTTGATTACATTTTATAAACTTTGGTGGGAATCTTGAAAATTGTGTTATTTTGGACACCTGAAAATATATTACTATTGTAACTAACATGTCTGATGTCCAATAATTTGCTGTATCATTTTTTGAAGTGTTAAAATTGAGAGACTAAACCTGAATTAACAATTAATTATGAATGCACACCGAATTAACACATAAGTACCCAACCAGTACTTCAGTGTGAGCTGAACATAAATCTTTATATTTAGTCTAGAATTCTGTGCATTATAGGATTTAGATTTCCCTTAGCAGTAAGTAATAAGATGTAAACCTGAATGTTGTTACAGGCTAAAAACACCATTCTCAAATTGTGGTAAAGTTATTAAATAAATACTCTAAAAGGTGGTCACTGAAAGTCATAAGTCAGAGTTCCAGAAAGTTTGCGTGGTGCCAACTTGGAATCACCAGCAAATTAATTTAAAATACTTTGTAACTTTAAGCATTTTTTAGAACTCTGTATGGCTTTTGTCCTGTAGAGGCTAGGTTTGCCTCAGCAAAGTAACACAGCCAGTCCTAATTAGCCAAGAGTAGCCAACAGTTTGTAACATAGTATTTTTCAGCCAAATTTTGTTTAACAAAATCCATTAGAATTATATAAAAATATTTATTTTTTACAGATTTATACTATTAGAACAGGAGACTTTTAAAAATATATAATGTATGAAAGAAAAAAATAAATTACTTCCTATACATAATAGGTAATTCTGTCTCTAGTCAATAATTGAATTAAACCCATATTCCAATTTTAGAAAGTATTTGTGCCCACCAGTTCATTTGATCATTTCTGCTATATTTTCTCTCCCTGAACCAACTTATTAAATAACTCATGTAATTTTCAATCTCAACTCCAGTGCTAATCAAATGGAAAGGAAACCACTATTGTAAAGCAAAGCTGTGGCTCCTCCCTGGCAGCTTTTGTAGGGCCACAGAAAGGGAATTCAGAATTCGGCTGCCTCTCCCAGACATGCATCAGAGAATTCCTGGGAATGGTGGGTTTATGTGAGGCCTAGAAAGTTCTTCTGAGCAGCCTTGAATTTATACTTATAGTGCCATTTAAAATAATGTAATATCATGGCAATCTGGAATGTCTCCAAGAAAAGTCATTTTGGTCTCAATTTATTGATATCTGTACTACTACTTTTTTGGTTGTTTTGTCAACAGTTGTAGATTAAAAGAAGTTTTTACAGATCAATGAGTAAAATATTCATCTAAAAATGCTCTAGTTATATACAGTATATGCTTTGATAGTTCATAATTCTCCAAATGGAGACATTAGACAATAATTATTATTTTAAATTATTATATGAGTATTTAAATTACATTTTAAAACTTTAATGGAAATTAACACACACAGAAATTTATTTTAAAGTAATATTAAGGATTTATCTGATTTACAGAAAAATACAATTAAGAGATTAAGGACAAAACTCCATTAGTGTAAAACTGGCTACTATCTAGCACAGGAACAACTGGATTGCTTGCTTCCAGCAGTTCTGAAGCACTAAAAGATCTTAAAATGTAGATGGAGAAATAGATGTGTATATTTCTTTACATTAAATTTAAATATGAATTTTATTGTCTGACAAATCAGACCCAGAATGTTACTTTATCAATTTTTATGCAGTTGAACATTTGCAACATATAGCAATCCTTTGTTTAGTAATCTTCTGTATAAATATAAAAATCTGAGCTACATGAAAATGTTTTTCAAATCATCCTTCTATTTCTTCACAGCTTTATAGGTAATTATAATTTTCAAACTTTGAATATCCATGTTATTTGACATATCTGTACAGAAAGAGTAAGATAAAAAACATTTAATAAGATTAAATATATCTAATTTGCAAAACTGATGTCTGACATTTGTTGTGTGCTCTTGCAAAGAATGCATAGGATATTTCTGCAGCAATCAAAAACATAAAATCTTTTTAAACTCAGATTTCAAGTTTCCTCCAATAATTACTCTAATCCCTGGAAATACTTTCAAGTTTTGATTTCTAGATGCAATAGGCATTTTGTTACATATACATATATTTTATCCTTAAACTTTTATATTTTCAAACCATTTGAACATTATGATCAGATTCAGCATGATGATTTTTTTTCTTAGAATCTGTAGAAGTCCTCTGTGCAGGATTAATGTTGAGATTCCTAGTGCACCATTGTGAAAAACCAGATAAAGATAGTATTACCACTATGCTTTAGTGGGATTTCCTGCAGGTTTAGGATCATAACCATATAGGAAAGTAGCTGTTATTACAAGGATGGCTCCAAGGAAAAAGACACTAAATAGATGAAGAAAAAATGAAAAAGAGAAAATCAGATTAAAAACAAAACAAGTTATATTTCTTTACTATAAAAACAAATATAATTTGGGACAAAATGTTCCAGAAACATGGCTAACAAATACTGAGTACTTACTATATTCCATATATTTAGCTAAGTGTTTTACATGCATTATCTCATTTAGTTTTCACAACAACCCTATGAAGAAGGACTAGCATTGTCCTCATTTGTTTATATATGAGGAAACAGGTTTAGAGAATTTAAATGATTTGCTTAAAGTCCCACAGCTTGAAGTGGGAGATGGAATTCAAACTCAGGTATGTTTAACTCTAGAGCCAAGCCTGCACTTTCATCCACTGTGCTATATACTGTAGTCTCCCAAAGCAAAGATGTATAAAATGTTGTATTTCATCTTTTTTCAAAACCATTTTTTAAAATCGAAGTATAGTTAATTTACAATATTGTGTTAGTTTCAGGTATACAGCAAAGTTATTCAGTTACACATATATGTATATATAGTATTTCATTGTAATGTGCCTTTTGCCTATAATACATTGAATAATAAGAGATCTCAATTTTTTTTTAATTTGAATATACAAAGGGAAAATTGCATTCTTTTCAAACCACAGTAAAGTTCAGTTTAAAATACAAGGTAGTAATAAGCAAAACTCGGGATTTTTATAGGATGCTTTACAAAAGGAAATAAGACTGAATGCAGGAAGACTTGGTTTCTTCCATATATATAATATACCTTACTATAAACAGGAAATGAATTTAAACTGGTACTGGAACTCAAACTGAATGTAAACTGGAATATCAGTTAACTTTTAACATGTATATTCTTCAAAGTGCTGTTACAGGGACATGAATTGGTCGTGCTTTTAAAGTTTTTATTAACAGTTTGAAGTCATTCCCCTGCCTCAAAAAAACAAAATTGTTCTATAAGGGAAAAAGATCACTAATCCTTATTATGAGTTAAAGGGCCCTTCATAATATGGTCCTTCCAACCTTATCTCCCACACTCCACCCCACCCCATCTATAATTCAACCACTCCATTTAGTGAACACAACATGCCTTTCAGGGCAGTATCCTTGTAGATGCTATTCCTCTGCCTGCAGTGTCCCTCCCAAGGAAACTGCTTATTCATAGCAACTCAGGTCTTAAGTCTCCAAGACTAACTCCCCTAAGCAGAGTTACTCTATGGTAACACTTTATCACACTGTAGTAAATAATGTGTTATTTACATTCTACTCCCCTGCTCAACCATGTGTTCCTCATTCATCATTATATTCCTAGTACCTAGCATATATAGGGAGCTTAATCATTATCTGTTATGATAAATCTAGTGTTGATGCAGATGTGTAACTTTTCAAAAGCCTTGAATACATGTATACATATAAGATTAAGAGAACATAAAACTTCCTATAATGTAAATATCTTGAATAAAATTACTACCACAGGAATATCTGGTAACTATTTAAGCTGCATAAGCTTCTGACTGAGCACTTTCTTTGTCAATCATTATGAGCTTCTCTTAACTTTCCAGAAATCTGGAATTACATAGAATCACATGCTCAGGTGGAAAGTTGTCTGATCCAACTTTCTACCCACTGTAGGAACCCACTGTATGATATCTCTAACAGGACCTACTAGACCAGGGGTCCCCAATCCTGGCCTGTTAGGAACCAGGCCGCACAGCAGGAGGTGAGCGGCAGGCAAGTGGGCGAAGCTTCATCTGTATTTACAACCGCTCCCCATCGCTCGCATTACTGCCTGAGCTCCGCCTCTTGTCAGCATTATGGTGAGTTGTGTAATTATTTCATTATATATTACAATGTAATAATAATAGAAATAAAGTGCACAATAAATGTGTTTGAATCATCCCGAAACCATCCCTCCTCCCAAGGCTGTGGAAAAACTGTCTTCCATAAAACTGGTCCCTGGTGCCAAAAAAGGTTGGGGACCGCTGTACTAGACTATCTGCTGTCAGGAAACCCCTGCTTCCCAAGCCAGCTATTTTTTAGGTGGTTCTGAGAGAAAAAATTTTGTTAAGGAAAAAGCTATCAGAATTTAATATTTCAAGGATTTGAGCTCCCTCTTTCTAATGGAATTGGGTATATACTTCCATTGCTGCATTGATCACAGTTATAATTTATTCTCATGCCTGTCTCTCCAGTCACTCGGACCTCCTTGAAGATAGAAAATCATATCTTATTCAGGCATTCCTGTTTTTCCAGGATCTAGTACACTGGCAGGCAGACATATAGTGGACACAATAAATTTTTGATAAAAGAATAAGCAAGCCTAAATACAAGGATGGTAATACCAATAAGCAAAATAATGAGCACAAAAAAAAAAGGAAAGGGAATACTGGTGATATATCAGTAGAGATGTCTAGCAGTCAGTTGAAAATAGGGATCTAGAGTTATCTTCATAGAGAGGACAGATAAGACATGGCAGTGGATGAGATAGATAAGAGAGTGAGTGAAGACTGACAGTTACCAAAGGAACAATCAGAAAGGCAGGTACAGGGGTCAGGGGTACTACTTCTGAGAAACCAAAAAACTGTTTCAGGAGGTGAAATGGGGATAACAAAGGAAAATATATTATTACGTTCACAATACAGATCATTGCATTTATTGGATAATAGAAGTTCTCCACAAAAGTAAGAATACATAAAGATGGAGGGCTTAGCTATCTATTTTAGGAAAAATAACCTGTCTTCTCCATCTGACTTGGTGTCCTATGCATATTCTCAAAACATTCATTCATTCAATAATAACAGTATCATTGTCTTTTCTCTTTTTAGCTTCATCCCTACATACCTTACATGCTCCCTCAGAAACATGGATTTACAAACGCAGGTATGTAGCTTACTGAAAAACTCCTACTCTTTTGTTCCTCTGCTGGTTTACTTGATCATTTACTTGTTTTATTCCCTGCATGATTTGAAGATTTAAAGTTAACACTTTGGCCTTATTTGAGGTTTTATTTTTTTTGAAAAAGGTATGCCTTTTTAAGTTACCCTAAAAATCTACAAGTTCCAAACATTCTCAAATAATATTAAAGCATGTAATTTCCCCATTTAATACGTAGGGAATAAAGCATCACTAAGACATAGGTGCTAATTATTACGGTTGTCTCAATGTAAGTAATTCATTCCCATACCAAGTTAAAAACAAATACTTTTAAATTCATGCCTCAGAAAAATTACAGATTTCAACATGCATGTCCCAGACCTATTGTCCAAGTTGCTAGAGAAGAACCAAACCATAAATGTTCAATATAGAAATAGAATGAGCATATTACATTTTTCTACTACCAAATTCCACCCACAATCCTATCTCACTAACTCTCACTAACACAAATTAATTTTACTAACTGTATTAAAATTTTAAGGTCTTGAACATTCATTCAACAAACATACTGAGTATCTATTATGTGCCAAGCTCCAGCCTTGCTTACTTATTATCAGATGGTGTTAAGTCTTCTGAAGACAGGAGGAAAGAATGTTGGAAGAGGGGGTGCTTTTTTTTAGAGAGATCTCTTGATAAAGAGATATTTGAGCCAAGATCTGAGGACATGAGGGAGTATGCCATGTGAATATGTAGGGGATGCATTTTCCAAGAAAAATAGGGCAAGTCAAAGCCCATAGCAAAGAAGTTACAATAGCAAAAAAAAAAAATTAAAAAATTAAAAAAAGGTAAAAAAGAGGAAAGTAATATCAGGTAAGGATAGAAAGGTAGCTAAAAGCCAAAGCAAATAGGCCGTCGATGGTGACAACTTTTGAGTGACATGGGAAGCAATTAGAGGGTTTCTGAGTATGATCTGATTTACACTGAAAAGAATCATTCTGGTTACTGAATGGAGAAAATTCGGGGACACAGGTGAAGAGAAGAAGCAAGGAGACAAGTCAGGAGACTATTTCCTTAATCTAGACGATAAATGAGGGTGACTTGGATCGTGGTGGTAGCAGTAGAGGTTGTGAGAAATGGTCAGCTTCTGGAGATATTAAAAAGGAAGAGTTGACAGGATTTGTTTCTGGATTAGAATGACATGTGAGAGAAGAGTAAAGAGAAGCTGATGACCTTACTTCACTAAGAAAATAAAAAATTTCCATACATTTTAACTTCCTCTTATAAATCTATCTATATCCATATCTATGGACTCTGCCTTCTCTGAGGTTACTGTGGATATACTGTGTTCCTATCTAAGTCAAAAAGGATTTTGGCCTAAGCAACTGAAAGAATGAAGGTGCTGCCACTTACTAAACTGGAAACCCTGACAGAGATGGGGAATGAGTTAGACATTGAAAAAAATGTCAAATAGACAATTAGATATAAAAGCCTGGAATTCAAATTTAAATTTGAGAGTTATTAGCCTATAGATGGTATTTAAAGCCATGAGAATAGAGATCACCAAGGGAGTGAGTGCAGATATAAGAAGTCCAAGGACAGATGAAGAGAGTACTCTGAAGTTTAGAGAATGAGAAGATAAGGAGGGGAGTGAAGTTAGAGGAAACCACGAATGGTATCCTGGAATCCGTTAAAATATAATCTCATTACTCTGGGATTACAAATTAGTAATTGTAAAAAAAAATAGAACTTTATTACACTTTATTCTTCCTCACTCTGTCTTCTCTCTTGGCATCCATGACACTACACGATCCTGGGTCTCCTGCCTCACCCATCATTCCTTTTGCAATTCTTTTTCAGACTATTCTTCTCCCTGCCACCACCTAATTGAATTTTCTCATGAGCCACCTTCTCTATATAAACAAACTAACCTCTTCAAGAATGTCACCTACTCTCTTGGCTTTAGCTATATAAATTCTTCATTTAAAAATGTAATTACATGACTTATTTTATGACTTTTATGACTTATTAACTTTTAAAAATATGACTTTTAACTTTGGGGGAAAAAACCTATTCAGATCCATTGGGAAAATTCTGGCCAGCCAAATTGTATAAATTGCTCTCCAGTGTTAGATTTTCTTTCATGCATTTAGTTTGAAACCTTTTTAAAAAGATAGTTAAATGAATCTTACTATATTTCTTCTAAAGTTGTAATAGAACAAAATTTTTCAGATTAGATCTTATGAAGGACTCTTATTTTTCTATATACTTTTGGAGATTTAAAGAAATAGAAAAGAATACACTACCTGGTTGGTACGAAATCTTGTAGCCAAAAATAAGATATCAGTGTTGATAATATTATGGACAGAGAGGTTGCAAATCCTTTTAAAATGTTATCTGCATACTTAATAACAGCAGCTATCACAAGGCCTCCCAGTGCCTGCAGAAGTTTTAAAAGATTATTTTAAAAATTAAACATATATAAAACTGCATTTCAAAACAATCTCAATGAAGCTTTAGGCTTTGTCCTATAATCTAATCCCATTAAAGTAAGTGATTTTTATTAAACATCTCATAACAAATGGACTTCTAGGTTTTGTTCAATAGACCCCTTATTTCAAAAGGTATCTGATAAAATAACTACCAGCATAATCTGCAGTTTGTTACAATGGAGTTTGACCATATTATGAATAAAACATCTATCCTCATCCAATTTAGTAATTAAACATCACTTGTTCAGACAAATGTGGGAAAATTGGACACACTGATTAGTGAAATATTTTTACTTTTGATTAAAAATAAACTGTAACTTGAAAGTTATTTTACTAGCCTTTTAATAGCCAACTTCGATTTCTTCCTCTAGTTTCTTCCCATTCTAATCTACCTTTCATTGCTGTCAGATTACTCTTCCTAAAGCACTTTAATCATTCTCTTTGAGAGTGAAGAACTTTCTACCAAATCCCTCTCAAATTCCAAATTGTGGCTACTTAAATAACAAAGTTTTACCATATCTCATAGTTTTGTTTTCTACCAAACCCTACATATCAGCTCCCAAGTCTGGGTTACCCACTTTCACTGCACGTCTTCAAATGGTAGAAGCTTTATGAGAGAAAGTCACAAATTATGCCAAGTGAGCTCACTACAAATTGATGTTTGAGTCCTGGTATTTCTTAGCAGTGTTCTCATTCCTCTATTTACTCCCTCATACCAACTGTACCAAACCTTTTAAATTTTTCTCAAGTCTTTAGCCCCCTCTTAAGGAAAGAGAGCTTCCCTCCTTGATAGGATAAAAGCCATCATACATAAACTCTCCTGACTTACCCTATCTCTACCTCAAATTTTCTCTGAATTTTCACTTACCCTTGTCTCCTTTTCTCCTATATTTAAAATAGAAGTATCCTTCCTGCTTTCAAAACACAACTATCCTTTGCCACCTTCACCCATCCTCCCTGAGGGACCTTGTTTCTTACAGCTTCAAATACCTCTAGAGAAAGGCTTTGTGAAGACAGAGACTTCTATCTTCATTTTTGTATCCTCCAGAGTACTCAGTAAGTATTTTTTGAAGATGAAATTACTCAACCCTTGAATAATTTCAAGTTATAAGCTGAGGTAATTTGATAGGAATACTCCAATATGTAACCAAAATATAAACTATAAACTGTTACAGATTTAAATATCTAGATCTGCTTCTTGAGCCTGAAATAGCTGACCACAGACTTCTTGTAAAATGATCAGAACAGTAGAAAAATTACAAGTTATATTTGTCCTCAGCTTTCAACTCTTTTATTCTTAAACTTGCATTTTCGTTATGTTAAATTTAAATACCATAAAGTTCATTCATGATTCATTTTCAAATAAGTTTTCATTACGGCATTTAGATCAGTTCTATTTTAACTTCCCTGAATAAACTAGAGATAATGAGAGTACTGATAGGAGGGACCCTTTTTCCTCATATCAGTATATCATAGCTACTTTGATTCTCTATATTAAAATAAAATTTATTAGCATAAATGTAAGACTTTAAATGCTTTACCTGAAGAACAACAACTATCCAGGTCAGCCGGTTATACCCCTGAAAAAATCCATTCTTTGATACCAGTTCTCCATCATAAACATATACACCCATTAATCCAAATATACTCCCAAAGAAACCTAAAAAAAAAGTAAAGTCTATGTCATACATCATTTAGTTTGTCTGGAGAGATATTTTTCCATTAACATTCCAAATAATTTTAAACTTAACTTTTCCTTTTTGATAAAATTAGACTACTTTAAAATTTTTTTACTTGTATAATTATATAAACTTAAGAAAAGTATACTTAGTACTATATTATGACTGTAATAAAAAGACATGGGAATATAAAAAAGAACAGAGATTACCAACTTTGGAGGACTGAAAAAATATAATGTATACATTCCAGGACTAAATGGCTGTCCCATTCAAATATTTGTAAAATGCTCACTTTTGGTGTATTTCATTGTATCTTATATCTTCCTATTTACTAGATCTAGATTTTCATATATTCACATTCATACATGCAGATATAATAGCTCAGGTATGTGGTCCAGTATTTTCCTTTATTTAGAAATTTTGGATGTACAATAATTAATAAACAAAAAATTAGAGCTAAGAAACCATCAGCCATAGGCAACATCAGAATGTTGTTATTGAAGTCTCACTGTTAGGGAAAGTCAGCTCAGTGAGAGCCTGAAATGTGTCTTATTCACTGCTGAATCCCTTACTTCTGCCACAGAGCTTATCACATGACTACTGGATCTAAGATTTCCTGGAGCAATCCTAAACTATGAATAAAGAAATGGATACTACAGGGGTCATCTCTTTGGGGCAGTCTGTGGTAAGATATGCAAAGATTGCAGGGTAAAGCAATTTTTTATAAAGCCACAACTAATCAAAGTATTCCACAGTGAAAAAGAACTAAAAGGGATGTGAAATGTTCTTTCTAAAATTTTATTTATGCCAACTCTATCATTTTAATATGTCTAATTTAGAACATGAAAATAATACTGGCATAATACAAAATCAAAAAAATAAACACTTCCAAGGGTATTATTCATTTCTTTTTTAATTATAAAAATAACACTTGATAATTACAAAAAATTTATAGAGTACAGAAGAGTACACACATGTCAGTATGTACAGATCTACTGCATTCTTTCTATCAGTTGTATAATATTCCATCGTACGGACAATAATAGTACGAAATACACATATAACGCCACATGCAACGAAATGTACTAAGTGCTTTATGTATGTTAACTCCTAACAACCCTATGAGGTAGACACTTCTGGCTCATTTTACAGATGAAGAAACTGAAGCAAAGAGAGGTTAAATAAACTTGCCCAAATTCATGTTGCTGGTTAGTGATGGATTCAAAATTTTAATCCAGGCAGAGTGGTTTTGAAGTCTATGATCTTAACCACTACACCATTTAATCATATTGATAATTTATTTAACCAGTATTCTAAATGTTTTCTATTTTTTACAATTGTAACCAATGCTGAAATGAATAAACTTGAACATTTATCTTTGTGCTCTTGTATAAATATTTATATCTGTAGGATAAATTCTTATCCAGACATGGAATTTTTACATTAAAGCTGTAATTTATTTAAAATTTTGTTATATATTCCCAAATTGAGATCCAATAAGGTTACATCAGTCTACCAGTTGGCCCTCCATATTCGCAGGTTTTGCATCCACAGATTCAACCATCCGTGAACCAAAAATGTAAAAAAAAAATTCCAGAAAGTTCCAAAAAACAAAACTTGAATTTGCCGGCACAGCAACTTATTTACAAAGCATTTACACTGTATTAGGTATTATAAATAATCTAGAGATGATTCAGTGTATATGAGAAGATTGCATAAGTTATATGCAAACACTATACACCATTTTATACAAGGGACTTGATCATCCACGGCGGTCCTGGAACCAATCCCCCACAGATACCAAGGGAAGACTGTACTCCTAGCAACCTTAGGTAACAAGAGTTCCTGTTTCTCCATTCTGTGGCTAATATTGGATCTTATCAATTAGCTAATCTTTGACCGTTGATGTTTGAAAACTTCTATACATTGTTTTGTTTTTGTAATCTCGAGTTATCTATAACTTATTTATGTATCCTTTTCAGAACTTTGAGTTATTACCATTACCATTAGATTGTGTTGTGAGGTCAAACAAAGGAATAAAAAATCCATGTAATACCACAGAATCATGAATTCCGACCTTTCATTTTTATCTCATAATCGAGAAAATTTGGGGCAACTCATACAAACCTGAATATTTCTTTCTTTTCTGATATTTGCATATTAATGTAAATAGCTGACATAAGTGCTTAGGCACTAATAAAGCACAAGGCACTTTATTCTAAACACTTTACATGTATTATCTCATTTAATCCTCATAGCAACATATGAAATAAGTACCATAATTAAGTATATTTTATAGATGAGGAAGCAGAGAGGAAGGTTAAGTAAGTTCTGTAATGCCACACACGTGGTAGGTAATAAAATCAGGATTTGAGTGGTCAGACTACCAAACCAAGAGTTCTTAACCACTATGCTATAGATATACTCTTTCTGAAATGGTGAATGCTTTTCAAGTCTGAACTTGCCTTCTAGACAAACTGAACAAAGGGAAGCTAATTTAATTTTGTTTTCAAAAATATTTACCTTGAAGTTCTTAAAAAAAAACACACACACGATACATTTCTACAAATTTTGTAGAGAAACAAATAAATACTGTGTGATAAAATGAAGGTTCAGTCTGTTTGTTATCATATTAGGTGAAAACAGCTGAAAGGATGGACTTTAATCAAATTTTGAAGGTTTGTCTTAAAATACAGGCCATTAGGATTACAGACAATTCACTGTATAGGGCCTGGAAGGGCCTGTTATGACTGCTATCATGAAACATGGTATAGCTATTAAGCTGATGTGAAGAAAAAAACAGTGGCTTCAAAGAAAAAAACAATGGTTTCAAAGGTGAGCTCCAAAGTCACAGGGACAGAGGCTTAAAACAGAACATGCTGATTTGCAATTGAGCTGCTTCTCACATGTAGCATCTTCCAAAATGAATATGACAAGAATACTAAATTCTGAAATCTTTGTATGAGGAGTTAAATGTTACAATACTGTATACAAATAGTTTAAATATCTATTCAAAGGCAATCTCTCAATCTCTTTTTTCTTTTAAACTATTCACCTTCAGTTAGAAAAATGCTGTAGTATTTAAAAGCTAAAATGTAACAATTTGAAATAAAAAAGCATAGTAAGATTTTAAAGAGACAAAAATTTCTTCATTTCAAACTTCCTCCATTTAAGTATCTATTTTTTTCAGCTTTATTGAGGTATAATTGATAAGTAAAATTCTAAGACATTTGAAGTGTACATTGTGCTGATTTGATATACAACATGGTGACTGTAGCTGGTAACACTGTATCATATAATTAAATTTGCTATCTTAATCTCTTTTTCCAGGAGGAAAATATGTAAGTTATTTGCAACATCTGTGGAAAACATAGCAACCAAAGACAAAGGCTCCAAATGGTGAGGACAGAAACAGGCTTCATACACTCTTATGAGCACAGACCTAAAATTCCATATTCTTGAATAAAAGACATTCATTTAAAATACAGTTTTTCAAAAGGCAAAAACCCTGCCAGATATTTGCATCAACAGCAGCTTTTACAAAAGGTTTATTTAATTAAAGAGACATAGGACTTCCCTGGTGGTCCAGTGGTTAAGACGCTGTGCTCCCAATGCAGGGGGCACAGGTTCAATCCCTGGTTGGGGAACTAAGATCCCGCATGCTGTGCGGCGTGGCCAAAAAATGTTTAAAAAAACAGAAAAACATAGAAATCTTTAAACATAACAATATAATCCTTTAAAAATAATATTAGAAAACATTTAAAACTTACCAAGTTGAATGTTTCTTATCCACACTGATTGTTTGGTTTCTTTTAAGATTTTCTCAAAGTAAACCCCAGCGAAGCCACTTGAAAAACATGCTGTGAGAACTGCCATGAGGCCTACGAATTGTGAGCCAGCTGAAAGTTCCTTCGAATTAAGCTCTTGAGAATCTGAGGGCCACTGAACAAAAAGAAAAACAAAACTGAAGTTTAATTCCTATAATATTTTACAAAATACATATTTAGAGTCCACTCTTAGACCTTAAGGTAAAAATGCAACCAATACCATTCTTGGGGATTGCAGAGGAGAGCTTTTGAGAGAAAAACTTAGAATCATTTTTTTTTTCCCATAGTGATATTACTGTTATAATTTATAATTTCAAAAATACCCTAAAAGAGAGAAAGAGTATAATAAACGCACAGATGCACAAAATAGCCTCCACAAGCAGTTCAGTTGTAGAAATTCAGAGTGTGAAGTGTTGGAGCAGCAAAAATGAGTATGGAGCTGTTGTTTCATTATGGAAGGTCCATTTCATGCTAACCATTCTGAGCTTTATTCTGTAGATCAGTGTTCCTAAAACTTCACTTATTTCCCTATCATCTTCATGGTTTTTGTCAAATGTATGTTCTCCCTAAACTATTAATTACTTGATATTTTAATTTAAAATACCTCACTTTTAAAAACTGAATACCGACTTTACCTTACCTTAAGCAGGATCTATGAAAATATGGATTTGATATGCCAATTATATTTTTCTAATAACCACTTAAATAACTATTAGAAATATTTATTCAAAATATACATACCACACTCTGAGGAAAGTGACTGTAGGGGAGGGGGGCTTTGGACGGCAGGAGATTGACATGATTGGATTTCTTTTAGATAGACCACAGTGGTGACTAAGTGGAGGCTGAATTGTAAGACAGAAGTTTAAAAAAAAAAAAAAATCAATTAGGAGGCAAAAGATTACTTGAGACACAAAGAAGGCATGAAATGGGGAAGTGTTAGTAGAGACAGACAAGGACAGAATCAAGAAGTATTAGAAAGCAGAATCAGAAAGTCTTAGTGATTGACTGGATGTACAGGCTACAGGAAGAGTCTAGGACAACTCTCAGGCTAAGTAAATCATGACTGGAAAAAACAGAAATAAAGAACAGGTTTGGTGGGGAAAAGGTAAACTGTAGCTTTGGATACACTGAGTTTATAAGGCCTATTGAACAACCAAACAAAGATGTCCAATGTGTTTTTAGATATATAAATCTGAAACTAGAGGTGATAACCAGAGCTGATGACACAGACCAAGAAGCTATAAGCATATGTGTTAGTAAAAACCTTCAGAAAGAATGAAATCTCCAAAACTAAGGACATAATTTAAGAGAAATAACAAGCCTATCAACAACACAATATCTAATGGGAATATCAAGGAAGAGGACCCCAGGAAGGAAACCAATAAGGAATCATTAGAAAGATGTGAAAAGAACCAGGAGCGAGTGGTATCAGGGAAGCTGAGAGACAATAGGAAGGGAGTGGTTGATCTCAAATGTCCAGACACTCAGTAAAAATCAGCTTTGTTTTACCTACAGTGTCTTATTTCCCTAAATAGACTGTTTATTTCTTTACGTCGGATAATTTGATTTTACTTCTTTGTGTCATTTACAGTCCCAATGTAGTATCTTGCTCAAAGGAAGCCCTCAAAAAATGTCAGTTGTGAGAATAAGCATTAATTTTCTTCAACAAATAACAGAACCATATTCTCCAAAATGAGGTTTTGAAACTGTGATAAAAGTAAAAGTTATACTTATCTTGAATAGTTACCTGTACAAAAGCAACTCCTGTCATCAAAATTACTAGGGAGAGCCACTGGTACACACCTAATTTTTTACTAAGCATCGACACAGAAAATAATGCAGTCGTAAGAATTTTCAACTGATACGTGACCTGAAAGAGAAAACAGCTAATATTATTGTTTGTTTCTTTCTTTCTTAGAAACACTACTAGAAATGTATTTTAAATACCTGATAAGTAGCTGCATCTAGATTTGACAGTGCCACATAGAGTAAATTATTCTGAAGAGTATATATCCCTGATGGAATAGCAAGTTTAAGTGTTTCCATAGGTTTATTAAGAATTTCATCATGTAGTATTCGATTCAGTGCTCTTAGACTACATTCTAGAAAAAACATGAAATGGGCAAAATCAGTAATTAAGTAACTCCAAATAAGTTACATACTCTCAAGTCCTCAGTTTTTTCACCTGTAAAAAATGGAAATTTGGCTACGTGTTAAGATCCTTTTAGGTCTAAAATATACAGACGTACCTCAGAGATATTGCAGGTTCATTTCCAGACCACTGCCATAAAGTGAATATCACAATAAAGTGAGTCACAAGAATTTTTTTGGTTTCTCAGTGCATATAAAAGTTATGTTTATACTTTACTGTAGTCTGTTAACTGTGCAATAAGATTATGTCTAAAAAAAACAATGTGCATACCTTAATTAAAAAATACTTTATTGCTAAAAAATACTCACCATCATCTGACAATGGAGGGTTGCCACAAATCTTAAATTTGTAAAAAACACAATATCTGCAATAAAATAAGGTATACCTATACCTTTAATGATGCTAATACTAAATATTATAAGGTAGCATATTAAGAAGAGCATTATCTTTATATATATATTTTTTTCATTGGGAAATAAATCAAATTGATTATATATACACATATGTATTTATGATAACCAAAACCTCAAAGTATTAACTTGTCAACGAAGTATTCTTACTTTATCATAGCAATATTATATTGATACTTTGTATTTTATAATGTATTTTATCATCAGCCATTAATGCCAATTAATAATTATGAAGACTTTAATCATGAAAAGAAGGACACCAGGAAGTGGGTTTGGCTCAAACAACAGAAAACCCAACCAACAGTGGCTCAAACCCATAGGGATTTGTCTCACATGTCATGAGTCCAGGTCAAAAGCTGCTACAGCAGCTCCGTGATGACATCAGGGACCTAGCTCTCTCTGTATATATATTGGCTTTTTATTTTCATGCTTTTCATGTATTGTCTACGTGATTTTTTGCAACAGGTTACCAACTGACTGATGCACCTCTGGTTCTTCTTTCCGGAAGGAAGAAAGAAGAGGAGGAAACAGTGGCCTAGTAGGCATCTTCTTCCCTCTCACTGACCAAGACTGTGTGTTGCATAACTACCCCCTGCTACAAGGGAGCTGGAAAATCAATTCTTTTCTTTTATATTCTCCACATTAGAGATAAGAAAGGGAGAAAGGAGTTAAAAATGGACTCTGAGCTAGCTAACCCACAGTATCAATCACAAAAAAATGCCCAAAGAACTTTCAGAGATACATAAACCCCCAAAGAAAGGAGAAATTCTAAGGAACCCTACCACCTTACCAACAATACACTTCACAGATGATTTTCTCTCTCAACATAAAACTTGCAAACTTGGGCTTCCCTGGTGGCACAGTGGTTGAGAATCTGCCTGCCAATGCAGGGGACACGGGTTCGAGCCCTGGTTTGGGAAGATCCCACATGCCGCAGAGCAACTAGGCCCGTGAGCCACAATTACTGAGCCTGCGCGTCTGGAGCCTGTGCTCCGCAACAAGAGAGGCCGCGATAATGAGAGGCCCACGCACCGCGATGAAGAGTGGCCCCCACTTGCCGCAACTAGAGAAAGCCCTCACACAGAAACGAAGACCCAACACAGCCATAAAGAAAGAAAGAAAGAAAGAAAGAATCATGGTCAAAAAAGGTGATGATAAAAAAACTTGCAAACTTTATGAAAACTG
Organism: Eubalaena glacialis; assembly: GCF_028564815.1. Lineage (NCBI taxonomy): Eukaryota > Metazoa > Chordata > Mammalia > Artiodactyla > Balaenidae > Eubalaena > Eubalaena glacialis. The sequence goes on from NC_083718.1 coordinate 106,680,711, forward strand.
TTTTAAAATGAAAATACCTTTTTTTAAATTAATTTTTGTTGGAGTATAGTTGATTTACAATGTTTAGTTTACAAAATGAAAATAACTAAAGAATGCTACTTGATATTCAGCCTTTCCTGACTAAAATAATGGTAAAAAAATTATGTAAGTAAAACAAAAATTACCAAAAGATTTTTTTAGTTTTAGCAGAAAAAATATAAAATATTAGCTCATCTTTAAACTTAAATTTTTAAATAATTGATGCTGTCACATATTTTTCTCATTAGCAGTATGAGGGTAGTGGAATTGAGTCTTGTGGCTTTAATTTGATTTCTCTGATTCCTAGAGAGGTTGAACATCTTTTTATACATTGATTGGCCACTCAGGTTTTCTCTTCTGTGAGTTGCCTATTTATATCTTTTGTCCCTTTTTTGTTGAGTTTCTTATCTTTTTCTTATTGAGTTGTGGGAGTTCTTTGTACATTCTGGATATTAATTATTAGTGATTACCTGTGATGTAAATACCTTCTCTCAATCTGTTGCTTGTCTTCTCATTTGGTTTGATATATAAAAACATGAAAAAAGTCTGTTTTTCATTTTAATGTACCCCCAAAATAATCTAACCACATGGAGCCCTAACCACTGGACCACCAGGGAATTCCCTCAATAAAGACTGTTTTTTAAAAAAACTATATCAAATTAGTCACTGCTGGACTAATCATGCAGCAAATAAAACAAAAAAGCCTTGACTTTAGTAAAAAATTATTACTCCTCTAAATTACTTACTCTCAAATTATTATAAATGCAAGAAACTTTGTTTCATATTTACAGCATTAACCAGAGGACATGAATCATAACATAGATAAGAATAAAATACCTTTATTACTAGACTAAAACCATCTTAATAAAATGAAAATTGAAATGTTCTTAAATAATGCAAGTGTTCAAATGTGTAGTTACCTATATATAATATATATATGTCATATATATAAGTACCTATACATATATACTATATATATATATATATCACATGTGAATAACTCCAAAATAATTAAATAAATTGCAATGACTTAAAAAATCTAGATACCTACTGCTGTCTTTGTAGACTAATAAAATGCAGGCCATTATCTTCAAAAGTTCAGCAACAACCACGGCTGTAGATGACAGATAACGAGGCCCCTCCTCTTTTAAAGTCCTAGAATAACGCATCGTTAGAACCAGACTGGTAGTCTGAAAGACCAAAATTCCCAAGGAAAGGTATTTTAGGTTGGCTGACATTGTTTTATCTTCATTTGCCTGAAAAACAAAATACACAAGGCAAATAAACAGAAAATACAGAAATTATAAATATTTTAAAAACCAGTAAGAGATGTCTGGTTCCAAACAAGATAAATTAAGTGCACTGCATCCTACTCTTCCTGCTAATTACAACTATAAACCTTGGACCAAAGACAAAGCAACTACAAGCAGACTCTGAAAAGGTGACAAAAATAAGACAAACTGGCTAGAGACTGCAGATCTTGAGTGATTAAAAAATCTTGAGATTTGCCATTCATGTGTCTCACCCTGGGTGTGACAGCAGTTTACAACCTGGAACCACCAACAGGTGTAGGTCAACAAAAAAGCCATAAGAAAAAACCCACTGTCTCCAACCAAAGGACTGGGAAGACAGCAGACCTGAAGGATGCAACCCTCCCAAATGAGTGCTGTATAATCTGTGGGGCAGAGACTTGCTGACCATCCCAACCCTGCACAAATGACAACAGAGGTGGTGGCCCTCCCATCCCCCACCAGGATGCAGCCACAGAGACTATGGGGGCAGAGCCCTGCCAACCATTCCTGCCCTATATAAGGGGAATGTCAGCAAAGATGCAGCACCATTCCTCCCTCTCCAGTGGCTGCCTACTAATATAGACGATTTAAGTAGGAACCAAGGTCTCATAACACTCAAAACGTCCAGGATACAATCCAAAATGAGTATACTCATCATTCCAAAAGACAGAAAAAAAAATCTCAACTAGGATGAATAAGGACAATCAAAGGACAACAACAACACATAGTTGATACAGATGTTGGAATTATCAGACAAGAATTTTAGAGAAGTTACTACAAAAATGCACCAACCAACAGGCAATTATAAACATTCTTGAAATAATTTTAGACTTACATAGTTGAAAAAAATAATACAGGAGTTCTCATGTACCCTCCACCTGGCTTCCCCCAATAATAAAAGTAGCAAAGTTTCTGTATTTTTTCTAAAGCAATTTAATATTAACTCTAAGAGACTCACTTTAAATATGAAGATACAAATATGTTAAAAAGTAAAAGGATGGAAAATGATAAAAGCCATGAGGAAAATAACTATGAGAAAGTTGGAGGGGTTAGATTAATATCAGGCAAAACAGATTACATAAGAATTATTTTTAGAATTAAAGGACACTTTGTAATGATAAAAGAATCAACACATCAGGAAGATATAACCATTATAAATGTATATGTGCTAATAACATAGCTTCAAAATACATAAAGCAAAAACTTACAGAACTAAAAGGAAAAACAGGTAAATCCAGTCAGGATGTGAGATTTTAACCTACCTTTCCCAGTAACTGATAGAATATACACACACACAAAACCCAGTAAGAATATTGAAGATTTGAACAACACTATCAACCACTGTAACTGTAGACTTGGAGATGCTCCACTAAGATCCTCCTTCAAGGAAGGACTTAATGTAGTGTGCATGATCAGTCAACTGCCTCTCCAACCCAGGTCACATCCTTTGCTTCAAATTTATCTAAAGATTCAATCTCAAACAAAATCTCTGAAGGTTTTTTTTGGTAGAAATTGATATCGATTTTAAAATTTATAGGAAAATACAAAGGACCTAGACCAGCAAAACAATTTTGAAAAGGAAGAATAAAGTGGAAGGAGTTAAACTACTGAAATTCCAGACTTACTATAAAGCCCTAGTAATTAAGACTGATACTGACATAAGGACAAAAGAATAGGTCAATGGGATAGAATGAAGTCCAGAACAGGGACTTCCCTGGTGGTGCAGTGATTATGAATCCGCCTGCCAATGCAGGGGACACGGGTTTGAACCCTGGTCCGGGAAGATCCCACATGCTGCGGAGCAACTAAGCCTGTGTGCCACAAATACTAAGCCTGCGCTCTAGAGCCCATGTGCCACAACTACTGAGCCCACGCGCCTAGAGACCGTGCTCCGCAACAAGAGAAGCCACCGCAATGAGTAGCCCCCGCTCTCTGCAACTAGAGAAAGCCCACACATAGCAACGAAGACCCAACACAGCCAAAAATAAATAAATAAATTTATTTTTAAAAAAGCTAAAACTATAAATATTCAGGAAGAAAACATAGGAGAAAATCAGAGCCACATAAAAATAGGTCGAGATTTCTTAGGATACAAAAAGCACAAACCATAAAAGAAAAATATGGAAAAATTGGACATCATCAAAATTTAAATCTACTCTTCCAAAGACACTGTAAAAATAATGAAAGGCAAACCACATCATGGGAGAAAATATTCTCAACACAAAAATCTGACCATGGTCTTGTATCTAGAACGTATACAGAACTCTCACAACACAATGAATGTATACAGAACTCTTACAACACAATGAGTAGAAGACAAACAACCCAAATTAAAATGGACAAAAGATTTCAATAGATATTTCACCAAAAAAAGATAAATGAATGGCTAATATGCACATGAAAAGATGTTCAACATCACAGTCATTAGAGAAATACAAATTAAAGCCACAATGAGATAACATTATACACCTATTAGAATACCTGAAATCTTAAAAATTGATGCTACCAAGTGTTGAAGAGGATTTAGAGCAAATAGAACTCTCAACTTTGCTAGTGGGAATGTAAAATGCCACAACCACTTTATCAACCAACTATCTCATTTTTATAAATCTGCATTAGCAGAAGAATCCTAATGTGAAATAAAATTATAGCATTTTAGAAGTGGAAGATGCTTTAGAAATCATCTAGTACAATATCTTCATTTTAAAATAAAGAAAATAGTGAACAGAGAAGTTAGATGACTTGTTCAAGGTCTTATAATTATTAATTGAAAATAACAGTTATAAAGTTAAATATCAAGTTCTGCAGATCCCATTACAAGCTACTGTAGAATTTCAAAAGACTTCCTGGTGGCCTTTATCTCTGTATAAAAGGAGAACAAGTTGCCAGCAGTCTACATTTGGCACATGCATCTGATTTTCCTGGAAAATGTCAAACAATTATTTCAAACCTGTTCAAGAAAGTCTTTTGTTTATTCTGTACAACTAAGACCATAATGTATGTGTTATAACAGCAATACTCTGATTTCTTTTCAAATGAAAATTTAAAGGTCAGATTCTAAGCCAGGATACACTATTTGTACAATTTTGCTTTTCCATTTCCAAGTACATACAACATCAATATAAACATTCACTGTGATAATACAGTTCGTAATATTTTTAGTCTCTCACAATGTTTTGTTTTGTTTTTCTAAGTCTGTGAGATAATAGAAAAACATATATATTGGTCTCTGGTGCTGGCTCCTGACACAGGGCTCCTGAAACGCTTGTAATTTCCTAAGTGATAAGAGCACTAGGAGCATCTTTTGTTCTAATATTTGGTCTTTGACCCCAGTTCCTGACACAGGGCTCCTGAAACCCCTGTAATTTTCTGGGTGATAGAAGTGTCTTTTGTTCTAGTGAGGCAAATTTGGGCAGGCTTCTGGATGGCTTCTGAAGAGAGCTGCTCACCAGAAAGAACAAGCCATGATTAGAAGCTTAGAATTTTCAGCCCCATTCCCCAAGCTCCCCTACTCCCCATTCTCTTGAGAAGGCAAAAGGGCTGAAGATGGAGTAAATGATCCATTTTGCCTACATGATGAAGCCTCCATAAAATCACAATACTATATAGGGTTCAGAGGGCCTCCAAGTTGGTGTACACATCCACACAGGGAAGGTGAGGCACCCCAATTCCATGGGGACAGAAGTTCCCGTGCTGGGGACCTTCCCAGACCTTGCCCTATATATTTCTTCATCTGACTGTTCATCTGTGTCCTTTATCATATCTAATAAACTGGTAAACATAAGTGTTTCCCTGAGTTCTGTGAGCCACTATAGCAATTTAATCAAACATGAGGAGAAGGTCGTGAGAACCTCTGATTTGTAGCCAAGTCCAAGTCAGACAGAAGTTGTGCGTAACCTGAGGACCTACTACTTGTGATTGGCATATGAAGTGGGGTGGGAGCAGTCTTGTGGGACTGAGCCCTTAACGTGTGGGATCTGATACCATCTCCAGACAGACAGTGTGAGAATTGAAGTAGGACATCCAGCTGGTGTTGCAGAGAATTGCTTGGTGTGGGGAAAAACCTCACATACATGTGATGACCAGAAGTATCAGAAGTGAAGTATTCTGTATGAGGAGTAGAGGAAACACATAGGAGGAAAGAACGGCGTTGCTTTTCTAATATGAAGTCAAGAAGTAAAATACATGCAAACACCCGCTCATTTGCACTAGATCACCTGTAAAGAATTACAATTTAATTTACAATTCTGCCTAAGGGAAGAAAAAACTCAAAATGAAAAAGTTCAAAATACTAGTATTTCTAAGATATACAAATACTTAGTTTGGTTGGAGTAAAATATAGGTAAAAGTTAGTACTTTCACTTAGTACAATATAGGTAAAATTTAGTAATTTCACTTAATACAACCCCTAAATGCAAAGCAAATACATAAACACGAAATAGACCAAAACAAAGATTGTGTTCCACCTCTATAATTTATAAGATTAACATTGTTTCTTCATTTTAAAGTCTACAATATTTTCTCATTATAATTGAAAACAATCTTTTACCAATTTCATGTTTAAGATTTAATTTCAGTCTCCTACATTTTTTTCTCTTACCGCTGAATTCCCCTTCTTTTATCCTTTCAGGTGTTGCCAATCCTCTGGTTTCCAGATTATTCTTTGTTTCATAAAAATTTCCTATCCAAGAAACTTTTATATCAATAATAAGAAACTGTTAGGTTCTTTCACAAATGGAGCCTCATTCAGTTTACTGTCAAAAACGTCATGAACCAGTCAACAAATTACTACCCATGTTCCATTAAAGACCCCGATTACTAAGCTCCCTAAACCCACTTGGAGTTCAGTGAGGCTCTCAGATTTATAGCAGTGTCAAAGAGACAGGATGCTTAGATGCTCCACTTTTACCTTAACAGCTAAGACCTGAAAAATGTATTCTTCCTGATCACTAGAGTAAATGGCACTATTTCATTCGGATTGCTTTCCTTTGTTTTCGTTTCTTCTGGTTTTTCTAAAAAAACATTTATTATTTTATTTACTTTAAAAAAGTTGTATATTCTTACTGAGAAAAAAATTAATAAACTTAAAAAATATATTAATAAGTAAAAATTTGAACCATAATCTCACCACTCAAAGACATCTAATGATATTTTGATATAGATTCTGTCAATTTTTCTTAAGTTTTTTGGAAATCCCTAAACTCAAGGACGTTAGCAGCAAGGTAAAATAAAGTACCTAGACCATTTCATATTCCCACTGAAAGGATTTCAACAACTTTTGGGGATTCTTAGTTATATAGAAACTAGTCTTGTAATCACAAAGTTCCAAATTCTCCTAAAAAATAATAGATCTTTCTTGAGGGAAAAAAATGGATTTTAAAAATACAATAAAGTACCAAGAATATAACAAACATCCACGATTCTACCACCCAGAACTAACAAGTGTCAATCTTGTCACATTTGCTTACCTTTCCTTTTTTAAAGGAATAAAACACTACAGTTAAAGTCCCCTTTAAGCCAAACTCTAAGTCCCATTCCTTTTCCCCTCCCCTATTATCATGCATTTGGAGTATGTATTTCAGTGCACTTTTAAAATTTTATACACCTATACAGAAATATCCATAAGCCTAAATATTTTAATATACATACATGGTATCAAACTGTATACATTATTCAGCATCTTCCTTACTTTATTCAGCATTGTCTTGCCATATACATTGATATACAGACCTAGTTCATTGCTTTAAATAACTCTATATTGTTCCAACAAATAAGCATACCTTCTATTTACCCATTCTCCTACTGATGAATATTTAAGATCCTTTCTTTTCCTTTTAAAGATTTATTTAAAAGTTTTCTTAAAAATTTTCAGGAGGAACCAAGATGGCGGAGTAGAAGGACGTGCTCTCACTGCCTCTTGCGAGAACACCAGAATCACAACTAGCTGCTGGAAAATCATCGACAGGAAGACACTGTAACTCACCAAAAAAGATACCCCACATCCAAAGACAAAGGAGAAGCCACAATGAGACGGTAGGAGGGGCGCAATCAGAGTAAAATCAAATCCCATAACTGGTGGGTGGGTGACTCACAGACAGGCGAACACTTATACCACAGAAGTCCACCCACTGGAGTGAAGGTTCTGAGCCCCACGTCAGGCTTGCCAACCTGGGGGTCCGGCAACGGGAGGAGGAATTCATAGAGAATCAGACTTTGAAGGCTAGTGGGATTTGATTGCAAGACTTCGACAGGACTGGGGGAAACAAAGACCCCACTCTTGGAGGGCACACACAAAATAGTGTGCACATCGGGACCCAGGGGAAGGAGCAGTGACCCCAGGGGAGACTGAACCAGACCTACCTGCTAGTGTTGGAAGGTCTCCTGCAGAGGCGGGGGGTGGCTCTGTTTCACCGTGGGGACAAGGACACTGGCAGCAGAAGTTCTGGGAAGTACTCCTTGGCGTGAGCCCTCCCAGAGTCTGTCATTAGCCCCACCAAAGAGCCCAGGTAGGCTCCAGTGTTGGGTTGCCTCAGGCAAAACAACCAACAGGGAGGGAACCCAGCCCCACCCATCAACAGTCAAGTGGATTAAAGTTTTACTGAGCTCTGACCACCACAGCAACAGTCAACTCTACCCACCACCAGAACCTCCCATCAAGCCTCTTAGATAGCCTCAACCACCAGAGGGCAGACAGCAGAAGCAAGAAAAATTATAATCCTGTAGCCTGTGGAAAAAAAACCACATTCACAGAAAGACAAACAACATGAAAAGGCAGAGGGCTATATACCAGATGAAGGAACAAGATAAAACCCCAGAAAAACAACTAAATGAAGTGGAGATAGGCAACCTTCCAGAAAAAGAATTCAGAATAATGATAGTGAAGATGATCCAGGACCTCGGAATAAGAACGGAGGCAAAGATCGAGAAGATGCAAGAAATGTTTAACAAAGACCTAGAAGAATTAAAGAACAAACAAACAGAGATGAACAATACAATAACTGAAATGAAAACTACACTAGAAGGAATCAATAGCAGAATAACTGAGGCAGAAGAACGGATAAGTGACCTGGAAGACAGAATGGTGGAATTCACTGCTGCGGAACAGAATAAAGAAAAAAGAATGAAAAGAAATGAAGACAGCCTAAGAGACCTCTGGGACAACATTAAACGCAACAACATTCGCATTATAGGGGTCCCAGAAGGAGAAGAGAGAGAGAAAGAACCAGAGAAAATATTTGAAGAGATTATAGTCGAAAACTTCCCTAACATGGGAAAGGAAATAGCCACCCAAGTCCAGGAAGCGCAGCGAGTCCCATACAGGATAAACCCAAGGAGAAACACACCGAGACACATAGTAATCAAATTGGCAAAAATTAAAGACAAAGAAAAATTATTGAAAGCAGCAAGGGAAAAACGACAAATAACATACAAGGGAACTCCCATAAGGTTAACAGCTGATTTCTCAGCAGAAACTCTACAAGCCAGAAGGGAGTGGCATGATATACTTCAAGTGATGAAAGGGAAGAACCTACAACCAAGATTACTCTACCCGGCAAGGATCTCATTCCGATTTGATGGAGAAATCAAAAGCTTTACAGACAAGCAAAAGCTAAGAGAATTCAGCACCACCAAACCAGCTCTACAACAAATGCTAAAGGAATTTCTCTAAGTGGGAAACACAAGAGAAGAAAACGACCTACAAAAACAAACCCAAAACAATTAAGAAAATGGTCATAGGAACATACATATCGATAATTACCTTAAACGTGAATGGATTAAATGCTCCAACCAAAAGACACAGGCTGGCTGAATGGATACAAAAACAAGACCCATATATATGCTGTCTACAAGAGACTCACTTCAGACCTAGGGACACATACAGACTGAAAGTGAGGGGATGGAAAAAGATATTCCATGCAAATGGAAATCAAACGAAAGCTGAAGTAGCTATACTCATATCAGATAAAATAGACTTTAAAATAAAGAATGTTACAAGAGACAAGGAAGGACACTACATAATGATCAAGGGATCAATCCAAGAAGAAGATATAACAATTATAAATATATATGCACCCAACATAGGAGCACCTCAATGCATAAGGCAACTGCTAACAGCTATAAAAGAGGAAGTCGACAGTAACACAATAATAGTGGGGGACTTTAACACCTCACTTACACCAATGGACAGATCATCCAAAATGAAAATAAATAAGGAAACAGAAGCTTTAAATGACACAACAGACCAGATAGATTTATTGATATTTATAGGACATTCCATCCAAAAACAGCAGATTACACTTTCTTCTCAAGTGAGCACAGAACATTCTCCAGGATAGATCACATCTTGGGTCACAAATCAAGCCTCAGTAAATTTAAAAAAATTGAAATCATATCAAGCATCTTTTCTGACCACAACGCTATGAAATTAGAAATGAATTACAGGGAAAAAAACGTAAAAAACACAAACACATGGAGGCTAAACAATACGTTACTAAATAACCAAGAGATCACTGAAGAAATCAAAGAGGAAATCAAAAATACCTAGAGACAAATGACAATGAAAACACGATGATCCAAAAGCTATGGGATGCAGCAAAAGCAGTTCTAAGAGGGAAGTTTATAGCTATACAAGCCTACCTAAAGAAACAAGAAAAATCTCAAGTAAACAATCTAACCTTACACCTAAAGGAACTAGAGAAAGAAGAACAAACAAAACCCAAAGTTAGCAGAAGGAAAGAAATCATAAAGATCAGAGCAGAAATAAATGAAATAGAAGCAAAGAAAACAATAGCAAAGATCAATAAAACTAAAAGCTGGTTCTTTGAGAAGATATACAAAATTGATAAGCCATTAGCCAGACTCATCAAGAAAAAGAGGGAGAAGACTCAAATCAATAAAATTAGAAATGAAAAAGGAGAAGTTACAACGGACACCGCAGAAATACAAAGCATCCTAAGAGACTACTACAAGCAACTCTATGCCAATAAAATGGACAACCTGGAAGAAATGGACAACCTGGAAGAAATGGACAAATTCTTAGAAAGGTATAACCTTCCAAGACTGAACCAGGAAGAAACAGAAAATATGAACAGACGAATCACAAGTAATGAAATTGAAACTGTGATTAAAAATCTTCCAACAAACAAAAGTCCAGGACCAGATGGCTTCACAGGTGAATTCTATCAAACATTTAGAGAAGAGCTAACACCCATTCTTCTCAAACTCTTCCAAAAAATTGCAGAGGAAGGAACACTCCCAAACACATTCTATGAGGCCACCATCACCCTGATACCAAAACCAGACAAAGATACTACAAAAAAAGAAAATTACAGACCAATATCACTGATGAATATAGATGCAAAAATCCTCAACAAAATACTAGCAAACAGAATCCAACAACACATTAAAAGGATCATACACCACGATCAAGTGGGATTTATCCCAGGGATACAAGGATTCTTCAATATACGCAAATCAATCAATGTGATACGCCATATTAACAAATTGAAGAATAAAAACCATATGATCATCTCAACAGATGCAGAAAAAGCTTTTGACAAAATTCAACACCCATTTATGATAAAAACTCTCCAGAAAGTGGGCATAGAGGGAACCTACCTCAACATAATAAAGGCCATATATGACAAACCCACAGCAAACATCATTCTCAATGGTGAAAAACTGGAAGCATTTCCTCTAAGATCAGGAATGAGACGAGGATGTCCACTCTCGCCACTATTATTCAACATAGTTTTGGAAGTCCTAGCAACAGCAATCAGAGAAGAAAAAGAAATAAAAGGAATAAAAATTGGAAAAGAAGAAGTAAAACTGTCACTGTTTGCAGATGACATGATATTATACATAGAGAATCCTAAAGATGCCACCAGAAAACTACTAGAGCTAACCAATGAATTTGGTAAAGTTGCAGGATACAAAATTAATGCACAGAAATCTCTTGCATTCCTATACACTAATGATGAAAAATCTGAAAGAGAAATTACGGAAACACTCCCATTTACCATTGCAACAAAAAGAATAAAATACCTAGGAATAAACCTACCTAGGGAGACAAAAGACCTGTATGCAGAAAACTATAAGACACTGATGAAAGAAATTAAAGATGATACAAACAGATGGAGAGATATACCATGTTCTTGGATTGGAAGAATCAATATTGTGAAAATGACTATACTACCCAAAGCAATCTACAGATTCAATGCAATCCCTATCAAATTACCAATGGCATTTTTTACGGAACTAGAACAAATCATCTTAAAATTTGTATGGAGACACAAAAGACCCCGAATAGCCAAAGCAATCTTGAGGGAAAAAAACGGAGCTGGAGGAATCAGACTCCCTGACTTCAGACTATACTACAAAGCTACAGTAATCAAGACAATATGGTACTGGCACAAAACCAGAAACATAGATCAATGGAACAAGATAGAAAGCCCAGAGATAAACCCACGCACCTATGGTCAACTAATCTATGACAAAGGAGGCAAAGATATACAATGGAGAAAAGACAGTCTCTTCAATAAGTGGTGCTGGGAAAACTGGACAGCTACATGTAAAAGAATGAAATTAGAACACTCCCTAACACCATACACAAAAATAAACTCAAAATGGATTCGAGACCTAAATGTAAGACCGGACACCATAAAACTCTTAGAGGAAAACATAGGAAGAACACTCTTTGACATAAATCACAGCAAGATCTTTTATGATCCACCTCCTAGAGTAATGGAAATAAAAACAAAAATAAACAAATGGGACCTAATGAAACTTCAAAGCTTTTGCACAGCAAAGGAAACCATAAACAAGAGGAAAAGACAACCCTCAGAATGGGAGAAAATATTTGCAAACGAATCAACAGACAAAGGATTAATCTCCAAAATATATAAACAGCTCATGCAGCTCAATATTAAAAAAATAAACAACCCAATCCAAAAATGGGCAGAAGACCTAAATAGACATTTCTCCAAAGAAGACATACAGATAGCCAAGAAGCACATGAAAAGATGCTCAACATCACTAAGTATTAGAGAAATGCAAATCAAAACTACAATGAGGTATCACCTCACACCAGTTAGAATGGGCATCATCAGAAAATCTACAAATAACAAATGCTGGAGAGGGTGTGGAGAAAAGGGAACCTTCTTGCACTGTTGGTGGGAATGTAAATTGATACAGCCACTATGGAGAACAGTATGGAGGTTCCTTAAAAAACTAAAAATAGATTTACAATATGATCCAGCAATCCAATACTGGGCATATACCCAGAGAAAACCATAACTCAAAAAGACACATGCACCCCAATGTTCATTGCAGCACTATTTACAATAGCCAGGTCATGGAAGCAACCTAAATGCCCATCGACAGATGAATGGATAAAGAAGTTGTGGTACATATATACAATGGAATATTACTCAGCCATAAAAAGGAATGAAATTGAGTCATTTGTTGAGACGTGGATGGATCTAGAGACTGTCATACAGAGTGAAGTAAGTCAGAAAGAAAAAAACAAATATCGTATATTAACGCATGTATGTGGAACCTAGAAAAATGGTACAGATGAACCGGGCTGCAGGGCAGAAGTTGAGACACAGATGTAGGGAACAGACATATGGACACCAAGGGGGGGAAAACTGTGGTGGGGTGGGGATGGTGGTGTGCTGAATTGGGCGATTGGGATTGACATGTATACACTGATGTGTATAAAATTGATGACTAATAAGAACCTGCAGTATAAAAAAACAAACAAACAAAACAACTAATACTAAACTTTCATTGGGTTATTTGTATGGAAATATGTTAATATAAATGTTTCAGACATTACATGAAATTTCTAAAAATCTTATATGTTCTGGTATAATGTTATAAGTCATAATTCTAGTTATTACTTTAAAATGTATATCTCAGAAATAACTAAATTTCCTTGTCAATTGCATTATTATGAACTTTCATCAAATCTTTAACCGTGGTCATTTTTAAGTCTTTTGTCATTTACAGACAGTTCTGGGTGTACTCTGATGCTTTTGCAAATATGTTCCTATAAAAGGGTTTCATCTTCAAGGAATTCATGGTGAAGACTCTGACAAGTACAGGTTTCTGGTAACTGACTGTACTGCTGAACTGAATGAATAAGCATTTTCAGAACTCTAATGAAAAACTGATGAACTCATAAAAGTGCTAACAAAAGATCAAGATGAAAAAAAAATTAATTACATGGAACTGAGTGAACTGATGAGGATGATTATAATTTTTGTGACTTTCTGTTTGAATTAAAAAAAAAAAAATCCCACAAGGACTCAGAGGCAAAGAATATACAAATCAATTTTCACTGCAAAGTAAAGGAGCTGTTACAGTGGAGGATTACTGGACTGAATGTCAATATTATGACATAGTATGAGTGTGTTTTGTGTTTGGTAATTGCAATCATTGTTGCTTTTGTTGTGGTCATCCATTTACAATGCTTGGTGTCAGTCTATTTATCTCTTGTAAAAATAAAATACAGTGAAAATAAAAAAAGAATCCGCCTGCCAATGCAGGGGACACGGGTTCAAGCACTGGTCCAGGAAGATCCCACATTCCACGGAGCAACTAAGCTCGTGCGCCACAACTACTGAGCCTGTGCTCTAGAGCCCGCAAGCCACAACTACTGAAGCCCGCGCACCTAGAGCCCGTGCTCCGCAGCAAGAGAAGCCACCGCAGTGAGAAGCCCACGCACCACAATGAAGAATAGCCTCCACTCACTGCAACTAGAGAAATCCCAAACGCAGCAATGAAGACCCAACGCAGCCAAAAATAAATAAATAAATTCATAAAAAAAAAAAGAAAGAAATAGACAACTAGATAGCAAGATAAAAAATCCATGAACAACCCAAAAAGGTGACAAAGTATCCCCATTAACTCCAGAATACAAGGAGATGGGAACAGATTACCGATAGCCGCAAGACCTAGATGTTTTCGGCTTCCATGTTGGGGAAAGCAGTGGGAAAGAGCAGACGTCTCTCAGACCTGAGAACAGGGGAGTCCCCACACCGTCAACAGACATTCGCTAAAAGTGCAGAATGCCCATTTGAGAAACTGAGAGAGACTGTGCCCAATCCAATAGGAGTGCAAACAGCCTGCGGATAAGGACTGGAGGGACCGGAACGGACCAGCCCCCTTGAGCTCTCAACATGAACTAGTCATGACTCCATTCATAACAGAAGAGAAACAATAAGATATGAATAAAAATTGAGGACCGAGACAATAGAGATGAAGGAAAGAGAAGGTCCAGCTTCATTCCACAGGCAGAGTCTCTTGATATGGTGGAGAGATGGCTGAGGGCATCTATAAGCCTACATTCTCACAACGTATGATTCAAGGGGGAGAGACCTTCTATGTCCTGGTGTCCTTAGAGCAAATCTCACGGAAGACTGTAATTGGCTCTGCTTCATTCCACTAAATTACTGTGCTGGGCGAGTGGCTAGTCTGATTAACCATCATAGGTCAAGTGCATCTCACTGTGATGAAGAGATGTCATTGACAGCCCCACTTGGACCACCTGGAGAGGGGAAGTCAACTTTGACAAAGAAAAGAATGCTGCTGAGGAAACAGTATATATCTACCAGGGAAGAAGAGGTGAGGCTGCAGACAGTATGTAAGGTACAAATGTACGCAATGACAATGTAAGAGAGATTTGTTTTTATTAACAATTCCCTCCAGCTCTGCTCGATATTTCAATGGAGCACCACAGTGGCTCTAACCTGTTCCCTCCGCTACAGTTTTTAGAAGTTGGGTTCTCTCCTGTATCGCTCTCCCTAACTGCGACCGCTCCAACCAGCAGACTGTGGATGAGGACAGAAAGGATAAAGAGTTGCCATTTGGGGAGTTGATGTTGCATAACTGAAAATGGTCTTTCTCAGGTTATCCTTCAGAAACGATCAGTTGCTCAGAAAAGAATTAAGTACCCACTCTGTCCTCAGGATGGCCATAGGCACTGAGGATACCAACGAGAGCAAAGGAACAGCTTCTGTCTTCGAAGGTCTTAAACTTTAGTTGGGGGTTGCTATGGACTGAATGTTTGTGCTCCCCAAATTTGTATGCTGAAGCCCTAATCCCTAATGTGACTGTATCTGAAGGTGAGGCCTTTGGGAGTTAATTAGGTCATGAAGGTGAAGCCCTCGTGATCATTCATGAGTAAGAAGAGATACAAGAGAGATTCTCTCTGTCTGTCTCTCTCTCTCTCTGTCTCACTGACCGGTTATATCTTCTGCATGTGAAGTTACAATAAACCAGGAGGAGGGCTCTCACCAGACATCGAATCTGCCAGCACCTTGGTCTTGGACTTCCTAGTCTCCAGAATTGTGAGGAATAAATGTTTGTTGTTTAAGTCAAAAAAAAAAAAAAAAGAATTTTTCAACAAGTAGCTCCTAAATATTATATAAGCTACAAATATTTCAAGCCATTTTGCTAAAATTTAATATTGTATATGATTTCTTAGGTCTCTTCCAATTCTAATACACACACACACAATTTTATTAAAATAATTTCAATTTTTTCATCTAAAAGTGTTGTCTAAATTTTTAAATTGTAAACTGAGTATACATATAGTAATAAATAACATATATAATCATTAACTATTGTAAAATTATTAGTGTATAATTATTGCATAATAATAATGTATAATTATAATTTTTGTGTATGTGTGTGTATACTATAATCATACTTATTTGATACAGTCACACTGCTAGTACTGCTAAAAGTCCTCTGCACAGGAATATTTCAGGATTTGGTTAGTCACTATAAAAGATCTTGTACTTGCTTTCCAATCATTATTTTTCTCCTGAATTGTTAGATACGTTTGATATTTACAAAGTTGAATTTTATTATTTTTAAATCCCTTCTCACCTCTTGAAAGAAAAATGTACAACAAAAACTTCATTCATCTAATAAGCTCCATTCATTTGGATTTGATGATGACTTGGTTAGAATTGTGTGCAAAAAATATTAGTAAGCTTATTAAGAGTTCAAAAAAATTCTCAGTAATTATTTATTACTCTTAAGGGGGAAAAAAAGGTTTTTAAAACATGCTAGAAGGTATAATTTAAGTAAATTTGATATGCTAATTACATATCCCTCATTTCCATTAAAGTCGCTCCCTAAGATCCTTGCCTTTACAATGCTTTGTCAGCCAATTCTGAGTTACTTTACAGGCCTTAAACATTTAAAAAATATACATTACATAAAGTATATGTATCATTAATGCACACTACTACTACTTCCACCCTATATTAATCAGGGTTAGTGAGAAATTAGTTGTTTATACCACCATTATTGCACTAGATATGCATTAACTAAGTTCTGAAATATTCAAAACACTATATACTAATAATTTCTATTTATCTTTTCAAACAGAGATAGGTACTTGTAGGTAAATCTGAAAATCAGTCTTGGCTACATTATATCCAATAGGTTACATGTATAATCTTTAGGTCTGTGTATGAAGCCCATTATTCTACTGAGACAATAATATGTGTATTTTGCTGTTATGTCTTCAGCCACTAAAAGTTCCACAAAACTAAATCTTTAGTCAATGTCTTTACATTGTAATAAAATTTATATAGAGAGATTGGTTCAAGATGGTGGAGTAGAAGGCCATGTGCTCACCTCCTCCTGCGAGAGCACTGAAAATGACAACTAACTGCTGAACAACCATCAACAGGAAGACACTGGAACCCACCAAAAAAGATACCTCACATCCAAAGACAAAGGAGAAGCCGCAGTGAGATGGTAGGAGGGGTGCAATCACAATAAAATCAAATCCCATACCCACCAGGTGGGCGACCCACAAACTGGAGAATAATTATACCACAGAAGTTCTCCCACTGGAGTGAAAGTTTTGAGGCTCGCTTCAGGCTTCCCAGCCTGAGGGTCTGGCAACAGGAGTAGGAATCCCCAGAGACTCTGACTGTGAAGGCCAGCAGGATTTGACTACAGGACTTCCGCAGGACTGGGGGAAACAGAGACTCCACTCTGGGAGGGCACACACAAAGTCATGTGTGCACCAGGACCCAGGGAAAAGGAGGAGTGACCCCATAGGAGACTGAACCAAATCTACCTGCTAGTGTTGGAGGGTCTCCTGCAGAGGCGGCGGGCAGCTGAGGCTCACCGTGGGGACAAGGGCACTGGCAGCAGCAGTTCTGGGAAGTACTCATTGGCATGAGCCCTCCCAGAGAGCACCATTAGCCCTGCCATACAGCCTGTAGGCTCCAGTGCTGGGTTGCCTCAGGCCAAACAACTAACAGGGAGGGAACACGGCCTCACCCATGAGCAGACAAGTGGATTAAAGTTTTACTGAGCACGGCCCTGCCCACCAGAGCAAGACCCAGTCCCTCTTAGATAGCCTCATCCACCAGAGGGCAGACAGCAGAAGCAAGAAGAACTACAATCCTGCAGCCTGCAGAATGAAAACCACAATCACATAAAGTCAGACAAAATGAAAAGGCAGAAGATTATGTCCAGATGAAGGAACAAGATAAAACCCCAGGACAACTTAATGAAGTGGAGATAGGCAACCTTCCAGAAAAAGTATACAGAATAATGATAGTGAAGATGATCCAGGATCTGGGAAAAAGAATGGAGGCAAAGACTGAGTAGATGCAAGAAATGTTTAACGAAGACTTAGAAGAACTAAAGAACAAACAAACAGAGATGAACAATACAATAACTGAAATGAAAAATACACTAGAAGGAATCAATAGCAGAATAACTGAGGCAGAAGAATGGATAAGTGACCTGGAAGACAGAATGGTGGAAATCACTGCCACGGAACAGAATAAAGAAAAAAGAATGAAAAGAAATGAAGACAGCCTAAGAGACCTCTGGGACAACATTAAACACACCAACATTCGCATTATAGGGGTCCCAGAAGGAGAAGACAGAGAGAAAGGACCCGAGAAAATATTTGAAGAGATAATAGCTGAAAACTTCCCTAACATGGGAAAGGAAACAGTCAACCAAGTCCAGGAAGCACAGAGAGTCCCAGGCAGGATAAACCCAAGAAGAAACAAACACACAGAGACACACAGTAATCAAATTGACAAAAATTAAAGACAAAAAAAATATTAAAAGCAATAAGGGAAAAATGACAAATAACATACAAGGGAACTCCCATAAGGTTATCAGCTGATTTCTCAGCAGAGACTCTGCAAGCCAGAAGGGAGTGGCATGATATATTTAAAGTGATGAAAGGGAAGAACCTACAACCAAGAATAATCTACCCAGCAAGGCTCTCATTCAGATTTGACAGAGAAATCAAAAGCTTTACAGAAAAGCAAAAGCTAAGAGAATTCAGCATCACCAGACCAGCTTTGCAACAAATGCTAAAGGAACTCCTTTAGGCAGGAAAGAGACTAGCAACTTAAAAAAAAAAAAATTATATAGATTTTTAAAGACTACTAAGTACCTAAGTAATTCTGCAAATCAATTTTCCTTCTATTATAAAAACAAAAGGTTAAATTTCTAATTTAAGATTTTTAGAGTGAGCTATATTTACATTTTCTAAACATTAGTTCTGAAATATACTAAGTGTAATATTATAATCTATTTCAGGTTAATGACACAATAGAGTACATATGAAAACACACACACTTTAAAGTGCTATGCAAATATAAATTCACATTACACTAGTCAGAAACAGCTATTGGTATAAAAACAAACCTTTTAAAGTTTTTCCAAGTAAATGAACAGAAAAAGTAATGCTGACCTCAGCTGCAATTTTTTGTTCATTATCTTCCATGATGCCAAAACTTTAAAACTGCAACCTATAACTGTGTGCTAAATAATGACAAAATTCATCACAACTGGCTTTACTTCTGACACTGGCATTTATATATCTTCTTGCCAAACTATCTCAGAAGTAGAGACAGTATTCCCCAAAAGTAGCAACAATGTGTTGTACTTGAAGTCCATAATAATCCTGTGGAAAACCCAAAATCTTATTTATAAAAGTGAAAGAAATATGAATTAAAGGTACTTTACATTATTGCTATAGTCAATTTTGTTTCTACAATAAGAATAATAACCTCCACTAAGTTAGTGACCTTAAGTTCACTCTTAAGTGCTTAAGAAAAGCAAAATCCTGCTCGATAACACTTAACAACTGACTCTTTACATTCTATGGTTCCTATTACATTCTAAGTTAAACAACTTTTTATTGTTTCTCCTTCCTTTTCTTCCTCAAGGTGTCAGGTACCTGTTTACATAAGACAGTATCACTTGTATGTAAGTTACAGTACTGTCAATTTTTAACTTGTTCTTTTATAGACTGCAGAATTTCCACTCCTACATTCAGATAAAATCAATATTACTCAAATATTTCTTCAACTTAACAAACATAAAACCTATTTGCATTCTAATTTTTAGATTATAAATTGTTCAGTATTATTGTACTCTTTACATAATGTCAATGACTGGGAAAACATAAAGACCTAATAAATATAGCCCTAAGATCCCCTTCTAATGTGAGGTGCCATGTAAAAACGTACTCCTTTCTCACCCTCTCATTTCCCCACCCCTGTGCTATTCTGCTCAACCACTTTCTGCTATGGTCACTTCCCACCACTTATAGCTAAAGGCTGATGTTACAGGCATTCTACAAAGAACAGAGACTACTGTACAATCCAGGTAGGATCTGTAGGGTAGCAAAACTTGTCACGCCAAAATATCTCTTTGGCATGTGGGTTATTTCAAGCTGGAAACAGTGAAGGCCCTAAAGACTCAGCAAGATCTTTGACCTTTCCCCTAACTGATAAAAAAAAAAAAAAAAAAAAAATTAGATAGAGGGCCTGTTCCCACAGTATCACCAGGGATCTCTGCAAAGAATTAAGAATATGGGCTATGTGTGGTGGAGGGAAACTCTAGACAGAGCCTAGAGATCAGAGTCCACTCTGTGTCCCATGGTCTCTGCATAGCCCAGCAAACATTTATTTACCAAACTTTTGCTTTTCCATCTCCATGTCAATTGCTTTCCTCCCCTTTGAAGCCTCAAACCACTACCCCCAACATCCTCTCTTGTCTTTAGCTGCAGATGGTATGTAAGGTGAGTGTTTCAGCCATTTTAACAAGTTACTCAGTTTTCCTGGGTCTCTCCCATGTATACATGTTATTAAACTTTTGTGTGATTTTTCTCCTCAATCTGTCTCATGTCAATTTAATTCTTAGACGGGCCAGAAGAACCTAGAAGAGTAGAGGAAAAATTCCTCCTCCATGACAGGTCCACAGGCACTAACCATTAGTAAAGTTTCAAGACTCAGGAGATGCGGGTCAGAAGTAGAAAATGAAGGTATCACACAATTCACCATCAATATTTAAATACTGACTATGGTCAGGAACTATGGTGAGCACTGGATACACAATGATGAACAAAACAAATATAATCTGTTTCTTCATAGAGCTTATCCTCTAGCATGGAAGACACATATTATTCAAATAATTTAAGGAACAGTATAAGGGTGTAAACTGATATGACATAATAAAATATCATAGGGAAATTATGGTCCTTGTATTATTACTGTATCAACTTGGTTAAACTCAAACACATTTCCGCAAATCCCCTTCTCTATATGGTGCCAGGTCAGAATTGGCTAAACACAAAACCTGCACAAGATCTGGAAGGCAGAAGTGAAGCAAGAGCCATTACTCCAGATGATTCTCAGTTAAACGTGGTGAAACAGAAACAAAGGTGCCGGCAGGTTCCAGTTATCCTCCCTTCCCTGCTTTAGGTCAACTCTTCCCAACTGCTGACCCTACTGAGCAACAGGTCCTAATCCTTAAAACCTGTAAATGTTACCTTATTTGGAAAAGGGAATTTTGCAGATGAAATTAAGTTAAGGATCTTGAGATGGGAAAATTATTCTGCATTAGCTAAGTGAGGCCTAAATGCCAACATAAGTGTCCTCGTAAGAGACAGAAGAGGAAAATACAGATACTCAAGAGAAGAAGGCAATGTAAAGATGGAGCAAAAAGAGATTTGAAGATGCTGGGCTTGAAGACTGGAGTGATGCACCCACAAACCAAGGAATGTTGGCAGCCACCAAAAGCTGGATGAAAAAAGGAACAGATTCTCTCCTAGAGCCTCCAGAGGGAGCATAGTCCCTCTGACACTTTGATATCAGCCCAATGATACTGATTTTGGATTTCTGGCCTCCAGAACTGTGGGAGAATACATTTCTCTTATTTTAAGCAACCAAATCTGTGGTAATTTGTTACAGTAGCCCCCGGAAACCAATACAAGCATCTGAGTCTATACTGAAAAAATGTAATTGTTCCCCAGTCCATGTCTAGTCAGGAAGAATGCATTTAATATGTGTGGGAAGAAGACTGGTTAAAATTAAGTTTTCAGTACTCAAAAGAATTAATAAGTTATCAGGAAAACTGGATTATACTGAAAAGTGCATAGAACAGTTCCTGGCACATAGTATGTGCTAAAAAATTTTTTTTTAAAAATAAATGCCAAACTCAGTAACAAATCAAGGATACCAAAAAAAATGAGATATTAGTCTAGTGATCATCCATCAGGGAAATCTGAAGCCATTCACTTTAGCCCAAAACTAAATGATTAATAATAACATTTCTTAGGGAGGGTGGGAGGGAGGGAGACGCAAGAGGGAAGAGATATGGGAACATAGGTATATGTATAACTGATTCACTTTGTTATAAAGCAGAAACTAACACACGATTGTAAAGCAATTATACTCCAATAAAGATGTTAAAAAAAAAAAGAGAAACCAAAAAAAATAATAATAATAACATTTCTATAGGGAAGGTAAAGACTTGACCCACATTACAAAGTAATTCTACTACAGCTAATTTTAGAAAACATCAATTTCTTTGCTATTTTAAAGAACATAAAGGCAAAAGGAAGTACAGATGATATTTTTATTAGTCTGTTTTTATAACCTGAAATAGTAAGAGTAGGTAATCAGAGATAAAGGTTATAAGCTAGAAATTAATTTCCAATTTTGTTTTCTGTCCATATTCGATTATTCTCAAATTGACTCCTTTAAACATGATTTACTGTCCAATTTCAGGTATACTACATGTGTCAAAACATGCCATCTGAAATATATCTACCTATATGCAGAAAGTCAAACATAATCATTCTATAAGATAGTATTGATTCTTAAGCAGTAACATTAATAATAGGGTTCTAGCATTTTCTAACAATTTTTTATATGTTTATTAAAATGTACTAGGGTAATCAAGAATAATGTTTAGCTATTTATTTAATTCAGCCTGAGGATAAACCTTTAAGATAAGGGGCCTTAAAATATTTTTCTTTACAGCCTTCACAAATGGTAAAAATTTTAGAAAAATGTATTTATCAGTGAAAATAATTTAACTGAAACTTAATAAAACACATAAAATGAGCTGTTATTTATTTATGGCCTGACAAACTGTCAAGGATTTTAAAAGTTTTAAAAATCCTAGCTGTTAACTGTGCTTGGGTAATTAATGAAAGATTACCACACTGCCCTAAGGACAAAATTCCAATATTAAAATTCAAATCCTTTCTAAACCTGAGAGTGCAACCACTCCCAAGTAAACCTATAGTCTTATAAGTTTATATATACTATGGGCTTATTAACTATATAGAATATGAATACATTTTATTTTATTTCTTGTTTTTTTGTTTCCAAATGTTTTGTTTTTTAAAAAAATTTTTTTATTGACGTATAGTTGATTTACAACGTTGTGTTAGTTTCTGGTGTATAGCAAAGTGATTCAGTTATACTTATATTCTTTTTCATTATAGGTTATTACAAGATATTGAATATAGGTCCCTGTGCTATACAGTAGAACCTTGTTGTTTATCTATTTTATATATAGTAGTTTGTAATCTGCTAATCTCAAACTCCTAATTTATCCCTCCCCCCACCTTTCCCCTTTGGTAACCATAAGTTTGTTTTCTGTGTCTGTTGAGTCTGTTTCTGTTTATGAATACATCTCATGCCCTGCTTCCTAACTGATGGGGACAGCCTTCAGGCTCTTCCAACTCTAAATCTATCCTGCATACAGCAGATATCTTAATAAAATGTAGATCTGATCACATGCCTTCCCTAACTGTGAAGTTAAACTGACTCCCTACCAAATAGAAGATACAGTACAAACTCCTTCACTTAAAACAGCCCCTCATAATCTGGCCCCAACCTAAATTTCCTGTCATAAAATATTACTGATCTCAAACAGTTGTTCTTCATGCATCCTTTGAACAAATATCCCTCATAAAAAAACAAAAAGCAAACAAAAAAACCTCCTTTTCTTTATCTGTAGAACTTCTATATATTCTACAGACCTCACAATACAAGACTCCTCTCAGTGAAGCTTTCCTAAATCTAAGTAAACTGAAGCCTTCCCTCTACTATACTCCCATGCCATTTTGCAGGTATCTTTCATAATACCAAACTAATTTGTTGACATTTATTCATCATTGTATTTCCTTACCAGTGCCTGTCACATATTAGTCATTTACTCTAGTCGGATTTATAAAAGAATAAATAAACTCCACAATATGTAAACTCTCAGAAGGGAAGAATGATGTCATCAATTAAGTCTCTCTGTATATACATAAAAGACAAATGCACGCTGAAACTGGTTCTCATTAAATATTTTCTAATAATTGCAGCTTCACAAGAGAAGTTAAATTAATGAAATAACATTTACTGAGCACCTTCAACCCATCAGACATTGTGCTAGGTGCTTCACAGGCATCATCTCATTTAAATCTCATTTAATCTGTAAAAGGAGGTACCACTCATTTTACAGATTGAAAAACTGAGGTACTTCCCTGGTGGCTCAGTGTTAAGAATCCGCCTGCCAATGCAGGGGACACAGGTCTGATCCCTGGTCCGGAAGATCCCACATGCCATGGAGCAACTAAGCCCGTGTGCCACAACTACTGAGCCTGTGCTCTAGAGCCCGCGAGCCACAACTACTGAGCCTGCATTCTACAACTACTGAAGCCCACGCTCCTAGAGCCCGTGCTCCACAACAAGAGAAGCCACCACAATGAGAAGCCCGCGCACTGCAACGAAGAGTAGCCCCCGCTCATCACAACTAGAGAAAGCCCGTGCACAGTAATGAAGACCCAACACAGCCAAAATAAATAAATAAATATATAAATTTACTTTTAAAAAATTATTATGTTGTACACTGGAAACTAATACAGTTATATGTCAATTACATCTCAATTTTTAAAAAGTTTTTAAAGAAGGAGGTCGCATTAAAGAATAAGTATAATTTCTACGAAGATGTTAAGGAAGCCCTTCCTTGTAGGAAGAAAGGATGTAAACAAAGACCAAGGCAGGTAGGCATAGAACATGTTCAGAAACTACATTTCAAAGTAACTGCTATGGTTTAGCTAAAAAATAGAATACGTGGGATAAAGTAATTTTTTAAAAAAGAATGAAAGGGACATGTTGATCTGATTGGAGCCATGGACAGCTACAAATTTTGAAGAGTTTTGGATACTACCCTAAATAATTTTAAATTTATTCTGGATTCAATAGAGAGTCACCAAGTATTTCTGAGGGAAAAGAATACACAAGACCTCTGGCTTTAAAAAGCAATATGGAGGGGAGTTATTGGAAGGGAGACAGGCTGAGGGCAGCAAGTCCAGCCACCGCTATAGCGCAAGTAAGAAGAGGAAAGAGAAGCCACGTTCAGCACAGGAATGAAAAAGGGAAGAAGCAAATTGAGATGCTGAAAAAGTAGAATCAATACTTGGGAGGAAAGTTTGGACCAGAAGTGTAAATTTAGAAGTTATGCCTTTAAAGGAAACAACCTGAGTTTACCAGTGAAAATAAGTAAGCGCACGAAGTGAGAAACTGTACCAAATTTCATCTTTAACTACCAAAGTTGAATGTTGATCGAAAACAAAAAACTCTGGTTCCATTTTCAAATACTACATGTAATAGAACATAATAAAAGATTCAGTCTTCTACCATAAAGTACTGACACGTGTTTTACTAAGCAAGGCCCAGTACTACATTTAATATTATTATCCTTTAATTCATTTGAACCAGCGTTCCCCGGAGTTTAGTTGGTTTAAATAAATGTTAATTAAAATCCTCCCTTCCTAAACACTCAGAATCCTCTCCCAACACACACACCTGTTCTGATAGGAATCCCACCTGGCCTCAGACAGCCCTTGCCTATGTATTAACCTTACCAAGGACTGCTTTTCCATTTTTTTAAGTCCCTGCGGCTTCTTCAGCGCAGGGTCCCCGTCTGGTGGCTCGGTACCTGCCACAGGGCCACACACCGAGCAGGAGCTCCGGGGCAGCTCGCTGACAGAATGACCGCCAGCCTGGCCCTCCGGCCGCGGCTCCCCACGCCCCAGCCTCTAAGGCACACACTGCGGTTTTCATTCGCTTGACACACCCCTTTCCCCGGGCCCTGTTTTCCTCCTCCACCCAGCACATTCCTCACGTATTCCCTCGGACTTAACAACATGTCACTTCATCCACTCCTACCCCTACTTAGCTAGTACTTAAGGTCTTCCACACCGTCCCCTTCACTCAGACGGATTTCACATCACTGCCCTGGCCGGAGCCGCGGTCACCGGCCTCCCCGTGCCTGCAGCCGCCCAGGAGCGCGCCAGACTCACCTCCCGCGCGGCTCGGCCGGCTGCGCGCACTGGGGGCGGCGGCTCCGCTCCGCCGGGACCCCAGGCTGCGGCGCCCGCCGGGTCCCCCGCGACCCCTGAAGCGCACCGGCGTCCGCTGCCGCCGCCGTCTCTGCCGCCGGCCCGGTGCGGCCCAGGCGTTTCCGGGTTCCCGCGGTCCAGTCCCCCAAATGCTCCGGCTTCCTCCTCGGCCCGGGCGAACACCGTTCCCGGCTCCGCTCTGGTGGCCCCAGCTCGGCACTGGCCGGCTCCATCCCGAAGGCGAGGCACCCGGGCGGCCCCGCGGGCGATCCCCGGTGCCGGCTTCACTGTCGTGTCACCGCCCGGGGCAGTGCCTCCTGCTAGATGTGTCCTGAGGGGACCTGGCGGACGGAGTAACTCCAGCGGCGGGCCTCTGCCGGGCTGCCAGGTGGCGGAGGGCGCCACGGTGTCATACTGAGAAAGTAAAGTCAAACTCCTTTGGGGCAAAGGACCCCGAGAGGGCGTGAGGAGGTGGATTCGGGAAGGAAACAGACCCACTTCTAAAAATGACTGTCACTGACAGTGAAAACCAACGAGATTCGCTGTGGCGCAGGCTGCCACCCAGTCATCTGGAAAGCTTGTTCGGTTGGAAACGACCAATTCTCCTACCCTGGCTTAGACCCTGAGGCTGAGCCGCGCCCAAAGCAGTGCCGCCAAATAGTAGATAGAGTAGGATTGTCCCTTTCCTCTTAACACAATGCCGCTATGAATTAAGCCTGTGTCTCTTTATATTGCAAATGATTAAAACTACGTCCAAGAAAGACAAACGGAGAGAGAGCAGTAAAATAAAATTAAATAACTGTGTTAGAGTAGAATAACTGGCTTTAAAATGTTCTGTAATATGATCTTGAGAAATTCCCTGGATGGTGGAATATATATCAGATCTTAATGTTTGTCCATATGTTTTGGAAGTAAAATGTGCCTGGTGCATAATAATAATAGCTAGGCACTTTCTAAGATTAAGAGATACATACATAGATACATAGATAGATATAGATAATATATCATGAATATATATTTATTTAAAAAATAGTAGTGGGCTTCCGTGGTGGCGCAGTAGTTGAGAATCTGCCTGCCAATGCAGGGGACACGGGTTCGAGCCCTGGTCTGGGAAGATCCCACATGCCGCGGAGCAACTAGGCCCGTGAGCCACAACTACTGAGCCTGTGCGTCTGGAGCCCGTGCTCCGCAACATGAGAGGCCGCGACAGTGAGAGGCCTGCGCACCGCGATGAAGAGTGGCCCCCGCTCGCCGCAACTAGAGAAAGCCCTCGCACAGAAACGAAGACCCAACACAGCCAAAAATAAATAAATTAATTAATTAATTTTAAAAAAATAGTAGTAATTATGTGTGGTTGTAAGGGGAAAAAAAGATTTAAAATATTTTAAAAATACACCAGCAGGAAAAATATACCTTATGACGTAAGTACAGCTTTTTAGAGAAAAGAAAGACCTTTTAGTCTGTTCAAAAAGCTTTAAAATGAAAAAAAGAGACATGGAGGCACTTATTAATTACAAAACAGTAACATATGCTTTGGCATCTTGGAAAATGACCAAAACTCTAGACAAACAAAAACAACAATGAAAATAGAGGGTTAAATATATGAGACCCACAACTGATGTAAAGATATGAGTCCCAAAACTGATGACCAAAAGAAAGTAATACTTTATTAACCTCTCCTAGCTTTACAATTTATACTCTAACAACACTGAACAGCTTTGAGTTTCCCCGTATATACCATTCATAGTACCTTTTCCTATTCCTCATGCTGTTCACTGAATGTAGAATATGTTTCCACTGCTCCTGCCTATATTTTTTAAAGTTAGCCCCATTCATCTTTTAATTCTCTGTTCAGATATTATCACAAACTTGAAGGCTTTTCTTGCTTCCTTCCTCCCAGGGGTCTGAACTCCTTCTCTGTGGTTCCATAACATCTTGAGGCATCTTGTGCATATCAAAATATTTTACTTCACTGTATTGTGATCTGATTTATATATATCCTTTCTGCCCAGCACTCTCCTTGAGGTCAGTGCTATCCTATTTATCTCCGGATCTCCAGCACCTAGCACAGTGCTTAGCACATAGTAGAAACTTAACACATATTTCCTGAACGGAACTGAACTGGTTGGTAATGATGGTGAAGACAAGCCGGACAGTACAAAAGCTCACCAGGGAAGAGTGTCCAGCAAAGCCTAAACTGCAAGTCTAGGCATCCAACACATTTAAAGATTCAAGTCAGCACCCAAGGCCTGAAGCTCTTTTAGTAATAATAATCCAATAAGGATTGTACCTTTGAGTAGTTTGCCTGTATCAATCTCATTTAACCCTCACAACAGCCCTATAAAGTAGGCATTAGTACCTGTATTTTACAGAAGGAGAACCTGAGGCTTACAGACGTTAAGTAATTACTGAAGCTCCCATATCTACTGAAAGGTGAACTGGGATTCAAATCCTAATTTGTCTGCCTTTAAGTCCATGCTTTGAAACAGTACACTTAGCTGTCACAGGAAGAAAAAATGGAACAGAAAAGGAATGAGCACAGTATAGAAAAAAGGTGGCAGACAGCAAAAGTAGCAGTAGGGGTAGAAGTATCAGTGAAGAACAGAGATGGCCATGAAGGAAGAGAGAAAAACAGCAATCTGGGGGCACTAGGGCAGAGGACCGGCTTTGGTTTTTCTATGATAACAGATCTGAAAGGCAAAATTTTGACACCCTAAAGACAGACAAATTAGAATAATGTATCAGTCTAAGGGGAGCCAGAGCCAAACAGGACTATGTATCTCACTGGTACTTGATTAGGGCTGCCAGATAAAATACAGGACACCTAGTTTAACTTGAATTCCAAATAAACAATGAATAATTGTTTAGTATATGCAATATGTGGTATATACTGTGGAAAGGGAATGTTGCCTGCCATTCCAGTTGTACAAGGATCAAGCCACCAGCCAATGCAGAGCACCCCACCCCTAGCACCCTGAGGGGAATTCAGGATGGAGAAAGACAGGAAGCAGTCTAGGCTTCTGGATACTGGCCTTAAATAGTTGAGATGTATATCTAAGGAATAATTTCAATGCATTGGTCCATAGAGAGAAAAGCACTAACATCATTAACTTTAGATGTCTGTTTTTTTGTGATTAGCAGTAATCTTTTGATGTTAGACTGCATGTTTTATTTTGTTTTGTTTTCAGCAGAAACTTCCTATATATCCTGTCTCCTCCCTTAACTCTTCAGAGCGGTTCCCCAGAGCTATCTGAAGAGGCTGTCTCCCAGGCTACAGTTCTCAGTAAGATCCACAAATAAAACTGAACTTGCAACTTTTAGGTTGTGCAAGTGACAATACTTAAGCTAAAAAGAATTTATTGTTTATCAGAAATTCAAAATTTAACTGGGTATCCTATATTTTTATTTTCTAAATCTGGCAACCCTATTGAAAGCATGAGTGCGTTATAATATTGCACAATAATTGTAGTTTCCAAGGGTGGCCCAGAGAAATTAAGACTAAATTAAATTATTTGTGGTGCAGATGATACTGCAAGCATTATGCACACAAAGTGACATTCCCCAGATCAGTATCTTCAGGCAGAGTCAAGGCTGATAGTTTATGATCTTTAATGGCTTAAGACTCCATAGGAAAAAAAGAAAAGATAACAAGAAAGAAAGAGAGCAGGGACTATGGCGATTTATATTTTTAAAGAATTGCTTACCAAAACAAAAAATTTCAGTGCTTAGGGAATTAAACCTCAGGTTTCCAGGTGTCACTTATACTTTGTTCCTATGCTATTATAGTTCTTAGAACTATTGAATTGAAAGTATAGCTCACGAACAGGAAAAACCAGTTGTTCCCTCAAGCTACCAAATTAGCTGAATCTGGCATGTTCTTGTTAGTTCTTCAGGGCAAAGAACCTGTGTGGAAAGAATAGCCAAAGGTTACTTGCTTGTCCATCATTTACCTCTAAGAGAAGTTGAATGAGGTCACTTCCATATCATCAATAGCCCCATAGTCATGTGATTCTTTCGCTTCGTGATAGATCTGTAGAGTTTAACATTCTATAGAACAGCTATTTGACAGGTTTGAAAGGAACTTACTTTTTATTTCCTTCTTTTCCAAGGAGGGGCTTCTGCTTGGCTTTTCCTGTTATAACAGACTTTCTTTTGTCTGGGGGGAGTGGATCAGGGGGTGTTTTAATGGAAGTGATGCCATTTGCTCTATCTATATATTCAGAAACTGGGAAAATTAACCTGGATGATTGCTGCCCCATGGAGCTTGTTGATTCTGGTCAAAGCGTCAGTTATAACCTGATGTTCTTTTAAGTCTCTGATTGGTAGATAAATTTGGTGGTCTGGGCATCAAGGAATTGCTTTTATCTCAGAGTCAGGGGATTCTCTTTTACCTGGCATAGTTACCTGACAAAATCACCACAGATCCCTTTGTGGAAGTCTAGGATAAAGGTACATAGTATGTACTTGTGCGATTAAAGCTGGTCACGGACCTCTTAAGTCTGAGAATGGATGAGGGGGTGCAATTGAGTGAAGTTTGGCCTCTATATAGTCCTAGAGTACATTTGATTATACAGTTCATATGCACTTGGATTATGCTGTTCACAAATACTCCCTGCTCTCTACCTTCAGGACACATGGTAAGTTGTGCTTTCTGACTTTCTTATGGTTGAATGGGACCACATGACTAGTTCTGGCCATAGGGGAACAAAATTTACCACCACAAAATTTCTCTTTGGCATGTGGATAATTTCGAGTTGAAGCCAATCATGGCCCAAAAGACTCAGGAAGAAACTTTGACTTACCCCCTAGCTGCCTGAAGAATGTAGATAGAGGACTGTAGTATGAACTAGGTGTGTAGACAGGGAGGAACCTAGCAAAGTCTGTTTGTTAAAACTTCTCTTTGTGTCCCACTGTCTCTGCATGATCCAGCAACGTTTGCTTACCAAACATTTGCTTCTCCATCTCCACAGCAATTGCTTTCTTCCTCTTTGAAGTCCCAAACCACTAACTCCGAGCACCCTCTTTTGTCTTTAGATGAAGATGTCTAAGGTGAGGATTTCAGCCATTTGGGTGTGTTACTCAGTTTTCCTGGGTCTCTCCCATGTATACATGTTATTAAACTTTTGTTTGATTTTCTACTTTTAATCTGTCTCATGTCACCTTTAATTCTTAGACCAGCCAGAATAACCTGGAAGAGCAGAGGAAAATTTCTTTCTCCCCGACATGGCCAATCAGTTGTAAGCAGATTGTGTGTCAACAAGGGCCATAGCATTGAATTGCTATTTTGTGATCCTCTGGAACTCTCTTTCTCTCTGCTTTGAGTCTGGCAATGTTCATGATTATGATTCCATGAGCCTACATAGAGTGAGGAGCTGTAAAGTGAAGTCCTCAGCAACCGGCAACAGACATTCAGCATGAACAAGAAATAAATCTTTGTTATTATATGTCATTAAAATTTTGACAAAACCTGGCATATATTGATTGATACAGAAATTGATACCCAGAGATGGGGTGTGTTTTAATAAAAACCTTCCTTTTGTAGAATTGGCTTAGCGTTCAAGTAAGCTGATTTTATAAGCTGGAAGAATGATTATGTTATGCATTGGAATATTTGATAAAACTGTCACCTACAATAACTTGGAAGGTAAATAATGAACGTAGTAGGCTTGTAGCTCTGGGAGAAGAAAGTAGAAAACAAATGTTGACTGTATATGTTGGTTAGTGTTGGCTGCATTTGACAAGATGCTTCACGAAAGAGAAGCACTCAAAAAATAATTGACTTTTTTATAAGCAGAAATGGAAAGGAATAAAGAGAACAGAGAAGTTCAAAAACTTTCAGGGTTGGGAGTGGCAAATGCTTTTCACGTCAGTTGGTAAATTACAAAATTGAATAGGCTTTTTGTCTCCAATTGGTAAACTATAAAACTGAGTAGCCTTTGAAACAAAAAAAAGGCTATTAGAACTAGGCCTTAAGGCAAGGATCAAGTCAAGCATATCTCTGTCATAATCATCTTTAAAATCTCTGCCTGCTGCTATGTACCACAAGTTCAAGTCTATGGTATAATGCAGAGAGAATGTCTACTCATGTGACTTTAAGCATTGCCATAATTTGTAAAAAGACAAATTTATAACAAGACTTGTGAAAATGAAAGTACCTGTTAGCACAAAAGACATTATTTTTAAGCTAGGAGAATTCTACTTCAAATATGTTTAAAGCAATACAGCCTACCTAACATACAACTTGTGGAAGTATATCTCAATAGGTTACACCCACATAGCAAAATTTCTTGAATTATTATTAAAAGTATAGGTTCCAGCTCTAGTTAAATGGCATAAGCATACTCTATTCTATTTCTCCCTGTAACTAAAAAGTTAATCCTATAGATATATGTGTGTGAAGTTCTAGGATCACCCCAGGAACTCATGTGTGAAACTAATCTGATAAAGAAGACCAAAGGCTTTGAACATTGGTCTATGGTAAAGACCACTACCCAGGCCCATTTAGCCCCTGGGGGAAACATATAGAACAGATCCAAATAATACTGCAAACGTTTGAAAACTGAAATTACATTGGAACCATGGCCCAAAGAAGGCAGGCTAAGACGTTTGGCCTGAACCCAACTGGGACAACTAGCTGCTAAAACAAAACAAAGAAAAACTCAACATTCTCCAGAGGATTTTAACAGACCTTGGAGTCTCATAATATAGCAATTAAAACATCCAGGATATAATGCAATATTACTCAATGTTAAAAAAATAAATAAAACAGAAGCAAGAAAATTGTAGCAACTCACAAGGGAAAAAACAAATCCCAGTTTGAGATGACTCAGATGTCAGAATTACCAGAACAAGACTCAATAGCTCAATAGCAGAATGGAAAAGAGGAAATTGTCTGTGAACTTGAAGATCAATAGAAATTATCCAATCTGAACCACAGAGAGAAAATATTGGAAAAAAATTGGACAGAGCCTCAGGGAACTGTAGGATGATATCAAATTGTCTAACATTAATGCATTTGAGAGGCAGGAGGAAAGGAGAATGAAATTAGTGCAGAAAAGAATATTTGAAGAACAAAATTAGAGGATGCACGCTACCCAATTTTAAGAATCATTATAAAGCTACAGTAATCGACACAGTGTGATACTGGTGAAAGTGTACACATATAATCAGTGGAACAGAATAGGGTCCAGGAATAGACACAAATATAGTCAACTGCTTTTTGACAAAGGTACAAAGTCAATTTAATGGATAAAGGATGCTCTTTTTAGAAAATGGTAGGGAAAAACAATTGTACATCCAAATGCAAAATAAAATGAAATAAAATAAAATGAAATGAAATAAAATAATAAAATAAAATAAACCTCTACCTCAACCTCAAAACACCCCCCAAGCTATAAAACATTTAGAAGAAAACATAGGGGACTTCCCTGGTGGCACAGTGGTTAAGACTCCACACTCCCAATGAAGGGGCCTTGGGGTTCAATCCCTGGTCAGGGAACTAGATCCCACATGCATGCTGCAACTAAGAGTTCACATGCCACAACTAAGGAGCCCAAGAGCTGCAACTAAGGAGCCTGCTGGCTGCAACTAAGACCTGGAGCAACAAAATAAATAAATAAATAAAATATTAAAAAAAAAAAAGAAAACATAGAAAGAAATCAATCACTGTGACCTTGAGTTAGGCAAAGTGTTTTTAGTTATGACACCAAAAGTACAATCCATAAAAGAAAAAATTATAAATTGGATTTCATCAAAACTTCAAAGTATTTTTTCTGCAAAAGACACTGTTAAGAGAATTAAGATACAAACTGTAGACTGCTAGACAATATTTTAAAATCTCCTGACAAAGGACTTGTATATAGAGTTTACAAAGAACTCTCAAAAGTCAACAATAAGAAAAAGCCCAATTTAAAAAATGGGCAAAGGATTTGAAAGGATACTTTCTCAGAGAAGATATACAGATAACAAATAAGCACAGGAATAGATAGTCCACATCATTAGCCATTAGGGAAATGTAAATTAGAATCACAGTAAGATACCATTACACACCTATTAGAATGGCTAAACAAACAAACAAACAAAAATTGACAATAAGTGCTGACAAGGATGTGAAGCAAGAAACTATCATACATTGTTGGTGGGAATACAATATCATGTAGCTGCTCTGGAAAACAGCTTTGCAGTTTCTTATTAAGTTAAATATATACTTATATGACCCAGCAATCCTGCTCCTAGGTATTTATTTACCCAAGAGAAATAAAAACTTATGTTCACACAAAGTCCTATATATGAATGTCTATAGCAACATTATTCATAATTGCCCAAACCTGCAAATGCCCCAATTGTTTTTGAATAGGTACATCAATACAATGTACGATTCCATTATATGACATCCAGGGATTATAGGCACCAAGTAGGAGGGATTAGTAGTTGTCAGGGTTTAGAGGTGGAGAGAAATTTTGATTACAAAGAAACAACGTAAGGCAATTTAGGAGGTGATGGAGCTGTTCTGTATTCTGATTGTAGTGGTGGTTGCATAAATCTATGCACGTGTTAAACCTAATAGAACTGGACACCTTTTTAAAAAAAGTAAATTGTAGTCTCTTTCTCTCTCTCTGCCTCTCTCTCTATATATAAAATACCTTTGCCAACACTACGTTATAAATTCAACTTTGTCTTGGCAGCAGGTTGTTTTGATGGTATTTTCAGCAAAGTGGAATTTGATGAAAATATAAGTATTATGCTACCCTTTTTTTTTTTTTATTAGGGAGGTACCAGGTATTTGGGAAATATGTATGTTAACAAGGTACTGACATTCCTCCCTCTTATATTCTGTGCTAGGAAGGCCACTCCCTCAATTAAACAGCAGCTCCAGATCTGGAAGATTGTGTTGTCTTTTTTCTAGCTCCTCACTACTACTTTTAAAATATTATTCCCTCACTGACAAGGAAAAAATTTCTCCTTTGCCATCTTTATTCTCCCACCTTATGCCCCTCCTTATCCCTGACATCTGCTAACCACATTTCCACATTTCTCAGGAGCATTACCACATGATTTACAGTCTATTTCTTTTACTGTACTTTAGCCACTTATACCCATGACTACATTTTAGACTTTATCACCATGATGCTCCATCCCTGAAATAATAAATCTCAATAGTCCAGTATTTATCCAGAACTTCCTTTCATTTCAGCTGTGTCATTTCTTTACTCTCACTATACCTATTTATTTGAATTCTTCAGGATTTTTAGTCATTTTGTTTCCTCCATTTGCCTTATTCTATCTTTCCCCTCTTTCTTTCTTCTTTTTCTACCTAGATTTGACCCCCAATGTCCATAACCTCTTCCTGTTACCATCCACTGCCATGTCCTTTTGTACTTCCATTCACCCAGAATTACTTAACTTGGATCAGTCCACTGATCTCCTTTTCCACTCATACACTCAGTTAACAAATCTGCCAAAGATTCCTGGAGAAAACTACAGAACCACATAACTTAGTGGATTGGAGCCATTGCAAATTTACAGTCTCTGGTATTAAATAACGTGTCTACTCATGGTGATCTTCAATATCTTCAATTCACTTACTCTATGTTTCACAATAATCATTTCAAACCTTCACAAATCTCTAGACAGCCCTCCTCCTTATGTCAACCCTCCCCATCACACACATACCTCAAAGAGAAAACTGAAGTTATCAGGCAACTTTCTCAGCTTCTTGAACTATCCCTGTTGTAAGCAGAATTCTAAAATGGCCCCCATGTTCTCTGCCCCTGGTGTCACACCCATGATTAGATTGTGTTATATAGTGTCAATGTTAAACTTTACCTGAGCCTGGAAAATAGAGGTGCTTAAGAAATCCCCCCAACCCTTTGTTTTCCAAAATTCCTCTACCCTTTCAGGTTCTGAGAAATGGCTTACTATAAAGAACCACTTCTCCCAATACAACTTAAATAAGATTTGCTGTCCAACTTTCTCATGGTTCCCATAAGACTCACAGGTGACCCTACCATTTACCTGTGACAAGTTCTTTTTACCTGAATCCTCTGACATGGGCAGACTCAGAACGTCCAACTTCCATTTTCTGTCTCATGATTGATTAGCTGAGATTAGAACTGTTTGGTCCACCTGAAACTAGCTATCCACAGAGAAAAACATTTCTTGTTCAGCTAACCAACTGAGACTTCCCCTGTTTGCAAAACAATGCCCACTGTAAATCACTCTACGTGCAACTTGTTGATCCTTCTTGTTTTAGTTCAGGTTGCTATGACAAAATGCCAGACTGCGTGGCTGATAAACAACAGAAATTTATTTCTCACAGTTCTGGGGGCTGGGAAGTCTAAGATCAAGGTGCTGGCAGATTAGGCGTTTGGTGAGAGCCTGCTACTTGATTCATAGACAGCACCTTCTAGCTGTATCCGCAACATGGCAGAAGGGGCTAGGGAGCTCTGTGGATTCTCTTTTATAAGAGCGCTAATCTCATTCATGAGGGCTCCCTCCTCATACCTAGGCACCTCCCAAAGGCCCCACCTCAAAACCATCCCATTGGGCATTCGGATTTCTACATGAATTTTGGGGGGACACAAACATTCAGACCATAGCATTTCTCTATGAAACTCCAAGGCAAAACCACTTGCTGAGATACTCTAACCTGCTTTCTCTAATAGCCTGAATAAAATCAATATCCTGACTTGTCCAGCTTTTGTCTTCAGTAGTGTGGTGCCATGAATCACATGGGACTGGACCTCTCCCTCAATCCCTCTTTACTCCATTCAAGCAAGGGGAACTCCTCAAGCCCTTTGTGCTCTACTCTTGACTGGCGATCCAGATATTCAACAGCAAGTCCCACATTTGGACCTGTGTTCCAGACTCCTGTCCATCAGCAGCACAGTAAGGACTTGATTTGTATTCTTTTTGAGTACTGGCTTGATTTCTGGTGCTAGCTTCTTTTGGTTTTATGGTCTGAACTTTTGATGACCTCTGTGAATGTCTTAAATGGTTTATAGAAATCTTGCCTCTGTGGGTGAAGCATAGCAGAGAATCTGGTCTATTACTCTGTTTTTTTTCTATTTTGTCTACTTGAAACTCAAATCAATTAAAAATTTGTACCTAGGGGCTTCCTTGGTGGTACAGTGGTTAAGAATCCGCCTGCCAATGCAGGGGACATGGGTTCAAGCCCTGGTCCGGGAAGATCCCACATGCTGCGGAGCAACTAAGCCTGTGCGCCACAACTACTGAGCCTGCGCTCTAGAGCCCGTGAGCCACAACTACTGAACCCATGTGCCACAACTACTGAGCCTGCGCTCCACAACAAGAGAAGCCACTGCAATGAGAAGCCCGCTCACCGCAACGAAGAGTAGCCCCCCCTCTCTGCACCTAGAGAAAGCCCACACACAGCAACAAAGACCCAAATGCAGCCAAAAATAAATAAATACAATTAATTAATTAATTAATTAAAATTTGTACCTAATGAGAACAAAACGCCTTTTTTTTTCTACTTGGCTGAAATACAAAATTGACTGAAATTTAAAAATTGAAGCTATAAGCTCTCTGTTTGGGTCTGTATATATGTTTACGTGCTTGTGAGTATGTAATATTTTCTTTCCTTCGTAGTACTACCAGATTATAAAATCTCTTAAAAGAGTGCTACTTGGAGTGATTTAGAGATAAGTAAGCCTTATCTAATTCTAAAATTCTCAGAAATTAAGGAAATTGATCTTCTAAAAATTTCATTGTATATATATATATACATAATATTAATGCAAATGGCTTAGGAATTTGAGTTCACATTATTTACGTAAATCTTTGGCAAATGAGACTAGTTTAATATTGTTGGTTTAATAAAAAGAGCTATATTTTCTGAGTATTAGCAATAAGCATAAGTATATTTGCTTGATACATATTTATTCTAATTGGGTATGTTTTTCATAAACTTGTTCATTTACTGATCAAATAAGCTAGCATATATCAACTGTATGTTTAAGATTATGAAAAAAGTAAATTTGTGTTTAACCAAATTGAATTGTTATTCTGGCGAACTTTATTTCAATAGTAATTGTGTTTTGTAATATGTCCTATTGGAAATAGCTTCCAAGATCTCTAGGTGACTTAAACTCTTGGACAAATGCTAAGTTGAGTTAATTAACGGATATTCATAGATACCTAGATCATTTCTAAGTAGGATAGATAGGATACTGAAACACTAATTGCAAAGCATAATTTTTAGTTTATATAATTTTTGTACACTTTTGCCTCTCATTTTTATTGATACGCAGAGTCTATATATTTGGATCTGTTAATGAATGTGTTCATTTTCTGCAGCTTTGGGATGTGTATGGCTATAAAAAGTTGTGAGATGTATATTCATAAGCTCTGCTGATCTGCTAAAAATGCTAGTGTATTACAGATAGTCACAATTACCTACCTCTTAGTTTTCCCTGTGAAATAGAAGTGACTGTGATTAAAAGTTATAATCAATATATGTAAATGAGTCTCTACTCAGAGCAATAGTGGGAGAGAGGAACTCTGTATGCAAGGTATGCAGGAAGGGGTTTTGTTAAGCAAAAAGAGTAGTTTTCTGCTAAAGTAAACCGACTCTTTGTTTTAGAATGAGAAGGAGGAAGGTGTAGGAAAAAATTGGGATGGATATAGAAAGTTGTAGCAGGTTCTCAGAAAGGAAATTTTAATTGTGGTGGTCAAAAGTGGCTGAAGTTTAGTGGATTTATTCATGAGATGATTGTCAAAAAGTGTTTTAGTAGCAAATGTACTGATAAAAACTAAAGACTTTAGTTTTCTCTCTCTTCTTGGATTACTTGCCTGCTTTATTTAGTAAGAGGTTGTAAGAAATTTTTCTTTACCTTCTGAGTAATTTGCCTGTATGACAAGGATCCTGTGTCTTATCAGAATGACTTCCTGTGCTTTATGTTGATTGATCATGTCCTTGATTACTTAAGAGTACAAAGTCTTCCTACTTTTGAAAGAGCTAGGTTCTTTACAATCATGTTATCCCTTAGGTACACTTTTAAAATATTTAACCAAATATTTTCATTTTGGTTAAATAGGTGGCCAAGTATTGTTTCACAGTAGCCCATGATTCTATTTAAGCAAGTGTTCAAACCTCCTAACAATTCCTGATACTCTACATTCCAAATAATATATTTTGCATCTAAAACTGATTTCCCAGAAGGCCCTTGAAAAATCGCAAAGAATTTGTTCTTTTATCTTATAAAAGAGAGGTTCTAGAAATAATTAGTTTTATTTGATATGTTACTATTAATGAGCTGCATGGGAAGAGTTGTCAAATCAGAAGAAAAGCTTAACCTTCCCTACGCTTATTTTGTATAGGTAACATATTACTAATATAAATATTTCAGAAATTATAGGTTGAGAAGTCCCTAGAGATTTGTCAGTATCCTCACTGTCTATAGTATGTTTCTATTTATTAGAGTTGGGTGCTACTTTGCCTGATATGAGACAACAAAAGGATAATGAATACAATCATAATTTCAGTAATTTTTTAAAATGTTAAGTTAGTCTCCACTTTCTTTAATTCGAATGTAGCTTCTTCTAGTCCAATGGTTTTAAACTGGAAATTCATATCACTTACCTATGGAGTTCTATGAATACACAAATATTAAGGTCTTACTCCATTCTACTGAATCTCTTTACCTGATAAATTTGATATATTCTTGGTATATTCTAATTACGTACTTGGAATATCCATGGTATGTTATGTCTCAGGATTATTATACGTTAAATCTAAAGTTTTTTTCTCTGTAAAGATTATATTCATTCATTTTCATAAAGTAAATGTAATATACACTGGTCTTTGAAAATAGGATTGTTATGTTTATAGATATTTTGTCTAAAATTTCTTTTGGATTGACTTTGTTTTGCATGTCACAGAAACAATCTTCTTTGTCAGTTTCATTATTCTGATAATGAACTCTCATCAGATCTTTCACTTTTGAAAATTATTAATAATAAATTAACCACAGCCATTTTAAGTCATTTGTTATCTACAGATAATTTTTTGTTTTACTCTGACATTTTCCTGAAAGGACCTGCAATTGGCCACAGGCCAGAGTGTGTCAACAAAGATGGACTTTCTCAGAGCCCTGTGCCCAGGTACTCTTGGCTTTCCAGAACTCTAGTCCAGAAACAGATGGGTTCCTGAGACTGCTAACCCAAGGTCAAGTAGAATAAAAATTAATTACACAGGGCTGAATAAACTGATGAGGGATGATTGTGGATTGGAAGTCGTCCAATCCTTTAAAAGCCAATAGAATATTGTTGATGTTAATATTATATTTTCTAGATAAAGGAACCCCTTTCTCTTTCTTCTTAAGCTATCTATAACTCATAATAATTTAGTATACTCTGCTTTTGTAAACAGAAAATGAAACATTTATCTTTTTCTTTCTTCCTGACCCCTCCAGAATTCGAAAACTCTTATTGAGTATTCTTATTTTCATGGCAATGTAGGTATTTACACAATTTCAATAGGAGTCTGTCTTCCTTGTTAACAGGACTTAATTGAAAACATTGGTTATGCAACTAAGGCCTTGCCTGGAATGAATAATTGAGAATAATGCTGAATTTAATCAGATATGACCAGACATTTTTAAGGAACTACAGTTAACTTTATGGCACTAATTCTTACAAACCATGCTTAGGAAAACTGGACTGTTCTCTGGTTTACAGGGTGAGTAACAAAGGTCCCTTTCTGGCAAGCCTAGGAACCTTAGGATATTTCGGGAATTTGAGAAGAGAGGAATTTACCTAAGTTTATAAATACTACAAGTGAAATCTGACGGTGAGTTCTTAGCTCAAGAGGCTTTTGAAAATCCAATTTGACATTTCTTATTAAACTTTCAGCAAAGCAAATTTAAAAAGTACTATATGATAAATACCATTTTTGCTGCAGCTATGTAAATATTCAGGCTAAATTTGATGAGACCAGATTTATTTTATGATCAAAAATAATCTTTCTTTGAGGTTATCTTTGATTAACAGGGAAGTGACTATAGAGAGAAATTTTGTGTTTCAATGGAAAACAATAGCACACCCTTCTGACTCTAATCCCAAATTAGCAATAGTCAGAGTTATAAGACTCTAGCCTTGTTCATTATCTTTGTGCTCTTTGCTCACTTAGTAAATTACAGGTAATTGATGGATATGCAAACTCCATCTTCTCTGGTAGAGATTTAAGTGACTTCTTCCACCCCACCCCACCCCCCGCCCCACCCTTGTGGAAAAACCAGTTTAGGAACCTACCTATGATTTGGACTGGATCCTGTTACCTTACACAAATCATTAAAACTTACCAAATGTTCAATTCTTCCAGATTCCTTCAATATCTGGCTACAGCCCTCTAAACTAAGTTTTCCAAATTCTGTCCTTCCTGTGTTCAGAAACTAAAATCTGACCACCCAGATTCCTTTTGTGTGCTGCACTGGCCTTTAACCCCAGGATCAGAAGAAGCCCTATGAGCTAAAGCCCAATCACTTCATATAAAACTTGAAGGACTCAAGGACTCATCACCATAGCAGACCATGCATGGGTTGGATTTTTCCCTGGACAAGCCACTGTCTGGGCCAGTAAGGAAGCTTGGCAAGATACTGGGTCACATATGCCCTTACATGAGAGGTAACCAAGGCTGTGGACCACATCACCAAGAGCATCAACATCTTCCCTCTGGACCCTTTGAACACCTGCAACTGGCCTTCATTCAACTGACACTTAGTATGGGTTATCAAAACATACTTATTATGATGTGTATGTTTTCCAGATGGGTTAAAGCCTCCCCTTGCTGCAAGTCTGATGCCCTCATAATAGCAAAAAAATGGAAAAATGTTTCCTACTTGGGTATACCTTCAACAACCTTCAGTGATCAAGACGTTGACTTCACTAGGCAATTCATAAGAGCCTTAACAAAAACCTTGCAAACTTCTTGGAATTATCACTGTCCCTATCACCCTTAGTCATCAGGCAAGGTTGACAGATCTAATGGAAAAACTGGACTCAAGCAGAACAAGGATTAATTACATAGAATTGAATGAACTGATGAATATGATTATAATTTTTATGACTTTTTGCCTCAAGTATTACTGTTTTTTAAATCTTTTGTTTTCTAGATACAAGGAATTTTTTTAAGACTTACAGCAACTTAGTAAATTATACCTTTGTAAGCAGAATTGAAACATTTATCTTTTTCTCCATACCTGATCACTTCAGAATTCAGAAACTCTCAGTAAGTATTATTTTCTTGGCAATATAGTTATTGCATAAGTTCAGTAAGAATCTGTTCTCCTTATAAAGGGACACAATTGGAAACATTTAGTTATATTACCAAGGCTTTGACTGGAATGTCATATATGAAACTCAGACATGTAGACTCAGATATGACCAGACAGTTTGAAGGAACTAAGGTTGACTTTATGGAGCCAATAAAGCCCCTTGGAAAATCAGCCTGGTACCTTACTTACAGGATTCCTGGCAGCCTTACCAGGTGAGTAAGGAAGGTCACTTCCTGGCAGGTGCAGGAACCTCAGGATATTTTGGGGACCTCAAGAAGAGAGAAATTCACCCAAATCCATAGGTATTATAGGTGAGTCTGATGATAAGTCTTTGGCGTGGTTTCCAGGCCTTGAGAAGCATTTAAAGTTCAATCTGGAGATTCATTATGAAAAGTTCCAGCAGAGCAGATTTAAAAGAGCCTATATGGGGACTTTGCTGATGGTGCAGTGGTTAAGAATCCGCCTGCCAATGCAGGGGACACGGGTTCGATCCCTGGTCCAGGAGGATCCCACATGCCACGGAGCAACTAAGCCCATGTGCCACAACTACTGAGCCTGCGCTCTAGAGCCGCGAGCCACAACTACTGAGCCCACGGGCCGTAACTACTGAAGCCTTCGCGCCTAGAGCCCGTGCTCTGCAACAAGAGAAGCCACCGCAATGAGAAACCTGCGCACTGCAATGAAGAGTAGCCCCTGCTCGCCGCAGCTAGAGAAAGCCCATGCGCAGCAACGAAGACCCAATGCAGCCAAAAATTTAAAAAAATTAAAAAAAATTAAAAATAAAAAAAGAGCCTATATGGCCAACCGCTATTCTTGCTGGACTTATATACATAATCAGACCAAGTTTATCAAACTAAACTTATTTTGCAAACAAATCAGTCTTAATTTGGCTATCTTTGATAGAAATGAGGGTGATTTTAGAGAGAAAAATTACGTTTCAATAGAAACTATAATACACACTTGTGGATATTAGATTCTAGTGCTATTAATATTCCTTGAGGTTTTGTTATTTCCTGAAAACTGGACTGGATCCTGAATTTTTCTAGTTTCCTCCAAAATCTGGCTGTAACTCTCTAACATTTCCAGTTTTCTCCCATCCTTTTGATTTGGAATCATCGAGAACTAAAACTGCCTTTTTTCTGAAATCCTGCAAACTGAAGCTAGATGGCTTGATATAAGCTTCAGAGAAATTACCACAAACAGCTCACATTTAAACAATCCTTGTGCCTGTTTCTGTATGAGCCTCTCAGAAAGTTCACCTGAACACCCAATGACATCATCAGAGACATTTCAAACTGCAAAAGATGCATGACACTGACATCTAGAAATCTTTTTGACTGACTGCCCTCTGGGCTCAGAAACTGGCTTATAATCTGCTCCAATCACTAACCATTGTTTTTTCTTTTGTTTCCATATAAATGCCTCTTATTAAAGGCCTGATTGTTTGTGCCATAGGACAAGCTTTGGGAGCCCATCTGCATCACTGCCTCCTGAAATGAGATATAACTGTTTAACTGAACTGACCTCGGAACTAAGAAAATTATTCAGTGCAATGGAGGACTTTACTAACACTTTCTCTCTCTCTGCAGTCAGCAGCTCAGCTTTAATATGTGAGTCTTCCAGGGACGTTTCAGAGGAGGGAACTGCTGTGGCCCAGGGTAGGCTGTCCCAAAATGTGCTTCAGTGGCATATTGACTTTTTGAATTAAAGTTACTTAATAAATCTCTCATGTGAAAGGTGCACTCCCTGTATCTGGAGATAGAAGAACACCCTCAATAAGCCAGATATAAATTTTGGGGCCGAGAAGCTTGTATAAAAAACCTTATTACTTCTTTAATTCACTACCCCAATCCCAAACTCTACTTAGATGCTTCACTCATTGGGCACCCAAAACCTAAGTTTTTTTGTCCTATCAATTCCTTACAAATTTGTTTTTTGTTTTTTGTTTTGTCTAAAAAGTATAAAAGCTGTCTGCTCTGGCCACTTCTTAGTTCCCATTTTTATGAGGCCTCCATGCTCATGAATTAAAATTTTTCTTTTTCTCCTGTTAATCTGTCTTGTGTCAATGTTATTATTAGGTCAGCCACAAGAACTCAAGAGGGGTAGAAGGGAAACTTCCCCCTCCCTGACAATAAAGACCTGAGATCCCTACAATTAAGGAGAAACGAGGAGGAGATAATTATCTGCATAAGTTATATTTACAACTGTTTTCTTTTACATATAAATCTCTGAGTCATAAATGTGAAAGTCATGCTGGACCTCAAGTTTC
The DNA here is from genome assembly GCF_028564815.1 of Eubalaena glacialis. Taxonomy (NCBI): domain Eukaryota; kingdom Metazoa; phylum Chordata; class Mammalia; order Artiodactyla; family Balaenidae; genus Eubalaena; species Eubalaena glacialis. The sequence continues at coordinate 106,725,282 of NC_083718.1, forward strand.
TTCACATTTATTATTCAAAAACACTAACTTTGACTAGAAATGACAGGCCAGAGCAATTTTTGATCGTTTTGAGGTGAAAACAAACAAACAAACAAACAAACCCCCTCCAAACATCCAGGATCTTTTTCTTTTCTCCCAGCACCAAACAGAAATTTATGGTAACTTAATTCACCATCTACAACTTGTTTGATAAGGTTTAAAATGCCAGGTTAAGACTGGCATTTTCCTGACTTCATCCAGGAAAAAAAGGACCAAAGTTACAGATCTCTCTTCTTAACAGTAAACTGTCATATTTTAAGTACAATCATGTCTCATGTTTCTAAAATATTCTCCAGACACATGTTCCCTGAAAGTCTCTGAGTTGAGTAGGAGAGATTCTCTTCCACAATTGGCTGTGAACAAAATATGAAATGATTGAGTTACTTTGTTAACTAAAGGGAAAAGATTAAACTGATAAGGGTCATCAAAATGCTGAGACATTTTAAAGAATCCTGAGAATGCAGAGCTTGCCTTTCAATCTCTCCAACTTCTAATATTTTGCAATAAGGAAGCGTCTCCCATCTTACTCAATTTCCTACTTACCCTTAACTACAGGAAAGTATTTGAAGGCAGTGGGAATATCATCTTCCTGACCCAAATCGGCTGCATAGTGTAAAACAACAAAAATTCAACTGAGCAAATTCAAGAATCAAATTGGTTTTATTAAATGATTCATGAATCGGGCAAGCACCCCATGTAGCAAATAGAAGGGAGCTCCTCTAAGCTGTAAAAAAGGAAAGGTTTTTAAAGGTGGAAGGGCTGTGAGAAAAGGAAGTTATTAGCAAAGAATGCATTGTTTCGGGCAAGGTCACCCTCCTAAAGGGAACCAGATGACCTGTAGGGATTACCTCCCTCAGTACCGACCAGCTAATTCTAGGTTGACTGGTTAAAGGTTTCACTTCTGGGAAGGTGAGACTGCAATTAGGTTAGGTAATAAACTGGTTTGGTGACCCTGACGTGGGCTTAACACAAGTGACTCCATTTAGGGTATGTTGTTTCTTCTTAACAATAGAAATACCTTATCTCTCTTTTTTTTTTTTTTTAACATCTTTACGGGAGTATAATTGCTTTACAATGGTGTGTTAGTTTCTGCTTTATAACAAACTGAATACCTCATCTCTTAATAGTAGGCATTGTTATTCAAAGAGGCTTTATGCAAAAGTGTTTTTTTTTTCTCTCCCATACCATTACTAAACTGAAATTAAAATCTCTTTATTGGTTGGAAAAAAAAAACAACTTTAATTTTCTCATGAATTAAAACTTCAGCCTTATCTATTGTTGAGATAATATGTATTTAATTTGGGGTTTCGGCCTTAGTCCCTTTTCTTCTTTTTCTAGCTTTATTCAGATATAATTGACATATTTATTTAAGGTGAACAACATGATGATTTGCTATACATACATATTGACAAATGATTACCACAATATAGGATTTCTTTTCTATAAAGTTCCATGAATGAACTTACTGATAGAGACTGATGACAATTGGAAAAATTACCAGGACATCATGAATGAAAATGTGAAGAATTTATAATTTCAGAGCAGACTTTGATAATTGGTACAGTCTCTTACTGAATGATTTATTTAAAAAAGTCATCTCAGGAGATTGGAATTAACAGATACACACTATATATAAAATAGATAACTAACAAAGACCTACTGTATAGCACAGGAAACTCTACTCAATATTCTGTAATAACCTATATGGGAAAAGAATCTGAAAAAGAATATATATATAACTGATTCACTTTGCTGTACACCTGAAACTAACACAACACTGCAAATCAGCTATATTCCAATAAAAATAATTAAATAAATAATTCTGTTCACCCCCCCACCCCGCACCTCCCCACCAAAGAGCCATCTCATTTCTTTTAGAATTGGTCAATTCTTCTCAAAGGGAAATATCACCTATCCCATTAGATTACGAAGTTTGGGGATATTTGGAAAGGCTTATGTAAAAGGTAACAAGGTAGAGCAGATATAATTATGTTCAATATCAATCCAAAAATGAAGGCAAAGTTTCATTTATGAGAAGGGAAAAAAAGCCCCTGTCTGAGTATAATTTATATTAGGGTTAAACTTACTATCAAGTTAGATTATGAAATTTAAAGCGAACATACATGCCCTGATTTCAGCTGGCAAAGTCCTGAGTTAGCTAAAAGTGTTGGTTCCCCCAACGGGAGAGAACTGTTCAACCGCATCTGTCAAAGCAGTGGGGGTGACTCAGAGACATAAGGTGAGCACACACTGTCCTCTGCTGGCACTTGCTCAAGCTTGCTCAGCTCCAAGCGGAGCTCAGCACTCAGCAAAGCAGGCGCTTGATGGGGTGCACTCCTGATTGTCTACCACATTCCCATATCTTCAGTGAGCTTGCAGAATGGCTCTTGGAGGGACTTTAAAAAATTAATCATAGGGACTTCCCCGGTGGCGCAGTGGTTAAGAATCCGCCTGCCAACGCAGGGGACACTGGTTAGAGCCCTGGTCCGGGAAGGTCCCACATGCCGCGGAGCAACTAAGCCCGTGCACCACAACTGCTGAGCCTGCACTCTAGAGCCCACGAGCCACAGCTACTGAGCCCACGTGCCACAACTACTGAAGCCTGTGTGCCTAGAGTCCGTGCTCTGCAACAAAAGAAGCCACCGCAATGAGAAAGCCCGCGGGCAGCAATGAAGACCCAACGCAGCCAAACATAATCAATCAATCAATCAATCAATCAATCAATCATAAGTTTAAGAATTTAAAAAAAAAGCTTAATTGTACCTAAGTTTTCAAAGATGACTTTTTGTCACATTCTAGAAATAATGATTAGAAGTTTTTTAATTGGAAAATTCTCTTTAGAATACAAGAAGAGGGACTTCCCTGTTGGCACAGTGGTTAGGAATCCGCCTGCCAAGGCAGGGGACGAGGGTTCGATCCTTGGTCCGGGAAGATCCTACATGTCGCAGAGCAACTAAGCCTGAGCGCCACAACTACTGAGCCTGTACTCTAGAGACCGCAAGCTACAACTACTGAAGCCCGCGTGCCTAGAGCCCGTGCTCCGCAACGAGACAAGCCACCGCAATGAGAAGCCCGCGCACCGCAAGGAAGAGTAGCCCCCGCTCGCCGCAACTAGGGAAAGCCTGCGTGCAGCAACAAAGACCCAAAGCAGCCAAAAATAAATACATACATAAATTAAAAAAAAAATACAAGAAGAATTACCATGTTCCCTAGAAGTCAAATACTTTAAATAAATGTTGATATCATTTTGATGTGAATTCTAATTTCTTGAATTCCCCGACCTCGCCACTGTAGGGTCAATTTTATATCTTGGTCCAAATGACTGGAGAGCCCAGTGTTGTCACAAAATGGCAATGGCAGCACTTACATCAGGGATGTCCCCCAGAGGCGCCCAGCTCCTGTCTTACACCATGGAGACACAAGAAGAAGAATGCTGAGCTGGGCATCAGGATACTTACATCTAAAAATCTGTGTAACACTTAGGCTCTAATTTTTTTTTAGAAGTGTGTAAAATGATGTGTGTGAGAGACAGAGAGAGAAAAGAGAAAGAGAGAAAACTGATTATAGATTAAAAGATTTGGGATATGCTAGAAGCCTATAAAATAATCAAGCTCATTATATAAATATAATTAGGATAAACACAGGTTTACTGATCAAACTCAGTAATAATTCTGAAAGGAAACATTTTGCTAAATAAAAAAAAAAAGGACTACTTCACCAGCAGATAGTGAACCTTTAAGACCTGAAGTAGTAAATCACAAAATATAATTTAATTACTATTGAAATAATACAAGGGCTCTGTAACACGTTTTAATGGTAGGGCTGGGGGACATTTTATTGAACTTTAACCTACAGACAGAATACTGCACAAATTATAATTGTGCAGCTCAAGAATTTTCTACAAACTGACCTTATACGTGTAAACAGCAGCTGATCAGGACACAGAACATTGCCAATGCCCAGAAGCCTTTCTCATGCCCTTTTCTAAGCACTGCACCCCCTACACAAGGAAAACCACCATCCTGACTTCCAACAGCATGATTAGGTTTGTTCATTTGCATATTTTATGTAAATGAAGTCATCTAATATGTACTCTACTGCATCTGACTCAACACTATTTGTAAGATTTATCTTCCTAGTTGCTCTAGCTGTAGTTCATTCTTCTCACTGCTTTATACTCCACTGTGCAAACGCACCAGAATTTATCTATTTTCTGTTGATGAGCATTTGGGAAGTCTCAAGTTTGGTCTATCATAAACTGTGTTTCTTTGAACATTCTTGTGTATGTCTTCTGTTGAACATATGAACACGTTTCTCTTAGGTGTATACCCAAAATGGAACTGTTGGTATGTTTAAGCTCATTAGGCAATGCCAAATAGTTTCCCAAAGCAGTTGTGCCAGTTCGCACCCCTATAAGCAGTGTACGAGAGTTCCAGCCACTCCATATCCATGCCAGTACTTGGTATTTTCTTTTTTTGTTTTAGCCATTCTGGTGGGTGTAGCTGATTTGTATTTATTCTAGTTTGCTTTTCAAGGCCTTATCCTGTATCTAATCTTATCATAATTTATCCCAGCACAAATTGTGTTGCCCACATTCCTCAGATGTACCACACTCACTCTCACCTCCATCCCTTTACTCATTATAGAAGACTGTTTAGGCCTGTCCAAGCCCCACTATCTTCCAAATCCCAATTTTTAGTGCACCTCTTCAATAAAGAACTCCTACAAGTTCAACGTGAGCTAGAAAGCTTACCTGTTTCGTACGTATATCAGATTGCGAGTTGTAGGTCCTGGGAGATAGAATAACATATTTGTTTAGCTGTGATGTCATATTTCAGTTCAGTTGTGGATGTTTCTTAGCCACTGTGCTCCTCTTTTGTCAGTCCTGACAAAACGAAATTTAGTCATTAATTTATTGAGCATATGCTGTATGTGAGGCTAGACTATTCAAGGGTGAACAAGACTCATGGAAATTTCTTCTTGTAGGGGAAACCTCAAAACCCCCATAATAATTCTCAAAAGGTTTCATGAAATAAAGGTCATACACTAGAACCAAAAAATTAAAAATATTCAATATGTTAAGGTGCCATATTTTGGGGTAGTGTGTCCTGAACCCCATCACAATGTTCTAGGCACTGAGCTCCATTCTTCATGCTGTTTTCAGGTTAGAAATATCTATCTAGCAGGGCAACTCTTTTAATTAAATAATGACTAATGTAGAATTGTAACTATTTAAATGCTGCAAAGAAATTTCACAGAGTCCGATGAGAGAGTATAATAAGGAAATCTGGTCTATATGGCCAGGAAAGGCCCATTTAATAATGAAAAAGATGTAGAATACAGAGTAATTTTTTAAAAAGTTAAAGTATATACATGCTATATTGAATGAGGCTATGAGTTTTCTAACCAGGGTTTGAATTTGTAATTAGTATATAAAATGAATTAGTGATTTTCTTAAGCATCTTTCTTTTTATAAATAGCACAGACCTCAGGTTTTGCTCGTTTATAGTGGTTAAAATTTTCAAATGACTGGTTATAATATTCCAACATTTGGCAGTGACTTGGAAGTTTTCAAATTTTACCGAAATAGATGACATGGTCTTTGACAACTGCATGATAAATATTGGTGAGAGAAAATATTTTACCTGTTTGTTGGGTTTTCATCAGGAACTGAAACATAGAACCATGTAGAACAGCCCATCTCAACATGCTTCACTTAAGTAACCCAAATGTCACTTACCCACTTTCCTTCTCTCTCAGTTGTTAAAGCTCATCATTACCTTCCTTCTTAAAAGACTTTGTGTACAAGAGAGTATCTCTTGTATTACTTCCCAGACAACTATCATTAGGAGTAACCATTTACTGGAAGATGAATCAATACTAGCACAAGAGGTATACTAATTGTTAAAAGAAAGATAGGGTAGAAAATTCAGCTGATTAAACCATTTGGTAAGCAAAGTCAGGAATGCCAAGAGCTTATTTTTATAATTTCTAAGCATAAATAATTCTGTGCACTACATTTACAAATAATTTTTTGTTCATTTTTTTCCCTTTAACTGCATATTTTACTCTAGATAGAATGAGATTTAATGTAATATTCTGAAGAAATATATATGTCGCTAAAAATTACTAAAGAAAGATAATTACACAATCCTTAGGTCCTACTTTTAACTAAACAAAGATTCAGATATCTTTTAACTTTTAAACATCACATAATTAAATAGGACTAATCCAGCTCAAGATTCAACTTGGGAATTTAAGTTTGAATTTCCTGACTCTATTGATTACCTTTGAACTATTTGGTTATTGCCTTCAGGATTTTTAATTTCCCATTTGTAATCAAATGGTTCTGTAATCACATCTGGCTCTTGACTGACTTTTCCCTTTTTTGAAGGATCTTCTGAGAAGAGCAGTCATCTCTCTCCCTCTCCCCACCATATAATATTTTTTTTATTGTTGAGAATTTTAAATTGAGATATAATTGACATATAACATTATATTCGTTTCAGATGTACAACATAATGATTAGATATTTGTATATATTGTGAAATGACCACCACAACAAGACTAGGTAACATTTGTCACTATAGTTAACAAAATTTTTTTTCTTGTGATGAGAAATTTTTTTTTTTTAAACATCTTTATTGAAGTATAATTGCTTTACAATGGTGTGTTAGCTTCTGCTTTATAACAAAGTGAATCAGTTATACATATACATATGTTCCCATATCTCTTCCCTCTTGCATCTCCCTCCCTCCCACCCTCCCTATCCCACCCCTCTAGGTGGTCACAAAGCACCGAGCTGATCTCCCTGTGCTATGCGGCTGCTTCCCACTAGCTAGCTATTTTACATTTGGTAGTGTATATATGTCCATGACACTCTCTCACCCTGTCACATCTCACCCCTCCCCCTCCCCATATCCTCAAGTCCATTCTCTAGTAGGTCTGTATCTTTATTCCCATCTTGCCACTAGGTTTTTCATGACCTTTTTTTTTTTTTTCCCTTAGATTCCATATATATGTGTTAGCATACTGTATTTGTTTTTCTCTTTCTGACTTACTTCACTCTGTATGACAGACTCTAACTCCATCCACCTCATTACAAACACCTCCATTTCATTTCTTTTTATGGCTGAGTAATATTCCATTGTATATATGTGCCACATCTTCTTTATCCATTCATCCGATGATGGACACCTAGGTTGCTTCCATGTCCTGGCTATTGTAAACAGAGCTGCAATGAATATTTTGGTACATGACTCTTTCTGAATTATGGTTTTCTCAGGGTATATGCCCAGTAGTGGGATTGCTGGGTCGTATGGTAGTTCTATTTTTAGTTTTTTAAGGAACCTCCATACTGTTCTCCATAGTGGCTGTATCAATTTACATTCCCACCAACAGTGCAAGAGTGTTCCCTTTTCTCCACACCCTCTCCAGCATTTATTGTTTCTAGATGTTTTGATGATGGCCATTCTGACTGGTGTGAGATGATACCTCATTGTAGTTCTGATTTGCATTTCTCTAATGATTAATGATGTTGAGCATTCTTTCATGTGTCTGTTGGCCATCTGTATATCTTCTTTGGAGAAATGTCTATTTAGGTCTTCTGCCCATTTTTGGATTGGGTTGTTTGTTTTTTTGTTATTGAGCTGCATGAGCTGCTTGTAAATCTTGGAGATTAATCCTTTGTCAGTTGCTTCATTTGCAAATATTTTCTCCCATTCTGAGGGTTGTCTTTTGGTCTTGTTTATGGTTTCCTTTGCTGTGCAAAAGCTTTTAAGTTTCATTAGGTCCCATTTGTTTATTTGTGTTTTTATTTCCATTTCTCTAGGAGTTGGGTCAAAAAGGATCTTGCTGTGATTTATGTCATAGAGTGTTCTGCCTATGTTTTCCTCTAAGAGTTTGATAGTGTCTGGCCTTACACTTAGGTCTTTAATCCATTTTGAGTTTATTTTTGTGTATGGAGTCAGGGAGTGTTCTAATTTCATACTTTTACATGTACCTGTCCAATTTTCCCAGCACCACTTATTGAAGAGGCTGTCTTTTCTCCACTGTATATGCTTGCCTCCTTTATCAAAGATAAGGTGACCATATGTGCGTGGGCTTATCTCTGGGCTTTCTATCCTGTTCCATTGATCTATATTTCTGTTTTTGTGCCAGTACCAAACTGTCTTGATTACTGTAGCTTTGTAATATAGTCTGAAGTCAGGGAGCCTGATTCCTCCAGCTCCATTTTTCGTTCTCAAGATTGCTTTGGCTATTCGGGGTCTTTTGTGTTTCCATACAAATCCTGCTCCCAAAGTCCACCTCCTAAATTTGGGATGATTCGTTGTCTATTCAGGTATTCAACAGATGCAGGCACATCAAGTTGTTTGTGGAGCTTTAATCCGCTGCTTCTGAGGCTGCTGGGAGAGATTTCCCTTTCTCTTCTTTGTTCGTACAGCTCCCGGGGTTCAGCTTTGGATTTGGACCCGCCTCTGCATGTAGGTCGCCTGAGGGCGTCTGTTCCCCGCCCAGACAGAACGGGGTTAAAGGAGCAGCTGATTCGGGGGCTCTGGCTCAGTCAGGCCGGGGGGAGGGAGCGGTACGGAGGAGGCGGGGCGAGCCTGCTGCGGCAGAAGCCGGCGTGACGTTGCAGCAGCCTGAGGCGCGCCGTGCGCTCTCCCGGGGAAGTTGTCCCCAGATTACGGGAGCCTGGCCGTGGCGGGCTGCACAGGCTCCCGGGAGGGGCGGTGTGGAGAATGACCTGTGCTCGCCCACAGGCTTTTTGATGGCGGCAGCAGCAGCCTTAGCGTCTCATGCCCGTCTCTGGGGTCCGCGCTGATAGCCGCGGCTCGCGCCCGTCTCTGGAGTTCGTTTAAGTGGCGCTCTGAATCCCCTCTCCTTGCACGCCGCGAAACAAAGAGGCAAGAAAAAGTCTCCTGCCTCTTCGGCAGCTGCAGACTTTTTCTCGGGCACCCTCCCGGCTAGCTGTGGTGCGCCAGCCCCTTCAGGCTGTGCTCACGCAGCCAACCCCAGTCCTCTCCCTGCGATCCGACCGAAGCCCGCGCCTCAGCTCCCAGACCCCGCCCGCCCCGGCGGGTGAGCAGACAAGCCTCTCAGGCTGGTGAGTGCTGCTCGGCGCCGAGCTTCTGTGCGGGAATCTCTCTGTTTTTCCCTCTGCGTCCCTGTTGCTGTGGGATCCGCGCTGATAGCCACGGCTCGCGCCCGGCTCTGGAGCTCGTTTAGGCGGCGCTCTGAATCCCCTCTCCTTGCGCGCCACGAAACAAAGAGGCAAGAAAAAGTCTCTTGCCTCTTCGGCAGCTGCAGTCTTTTTCCCGGACTCCCTCCCTGCTAGCACCGAAGCCCGAGCCCCAGCTCCCAGCCCCCGCCCGCCCCGGCGGCTGAGCAGACAAGCCTCTGGGGCTGTTGAGTGCTGGTCGGCACCGCTCCTCTGTGCGGGAATCTCTCCGCTTTGCCCTCCGCACCACTGTGGCTGCGCTCTCCTCCGTGGCTCTGAAGCTTCCCCCCTCTGCTGCCCGCAGTCTCTGCCCACGAAGGGGCTTCCTAGTGTGTGGAAACCTTTCCTCCTTCACAGCTCCCTCCCACTGGTGCAGGTCCCGTCCCTATTCTTTTGTCTCTGTTATTTCTTTTTTCTTTTGCCCTACCCAAGTACGTGAGGATTTTCTTGCCTTTTGGGAGGTCTGACGTCTTCTGCCAGCGTTCAGTGGGTGTTCTGTAGGAGCAGTTCCACGTGTAGATGTATTTCTCATGTATCCGTGGGGAGGAAGGTGATCTCCGCGTCTTACTCTTCCGCCATCTCTGTCATCCGATGAGAACTTTTAAGATCTATTCTCTTAGCAACTTTCAGGTATGTAGTACAGTATTCCTAACTATAGTTGCCATGCTGTACATTATATGCCTATGACTTTGTTATTTTATAACCAGAAGTTTGTACCTTTTGACCGCTTTCACCCATTTTACTCACTCCCACCCTCTTCTTACCAAGGGAATTATCACACCCCGAAGAGGAGATGTGGAGTGATATAAACTACCAAGGATAAAACATCTATTCCAGGTATCTTTACTGGTATAGCCTGACTTTATTTAATGATAATGAAGATTGTATTATATATAGTACCATGGGATAATTTTCCTGTATCTATGGTATGAAAGTTTAGAGAAAACTGTTAAACCCACAATTGTAACAAGCCTTGAAATATGTATAGTTGGAACACCAAAAATTTTTTTGGTTCAACAACTTAGGATCAGAATACACAGGCTTTAATGATCTAAATAAATAGTTGAGATATTTACCTGACATAATTGTGACTACTTAAGCTGTTTTAGAATGTTTTTGGCTGAAGGTTTTTTTTTTTTCCTATAGTAACAATGGGAATATTAAAAGATTATTAGAAAATGACATTGCTTCACACAAATAACATTTCTAGTATAAAATCTGAGAATTACAGTATTGATGGAACTTAGTCAAAATCACTGAGAGTTCTTGCAAAAGCAAAGATATTGAACCAAATAATCTGGTTGCTTTGTCACTGGAACAATTATTTTCAAAGTTTAGTCCAAGGAGTTTTAGATTTTGTAGGTATTGAACTCAAAGCTGTGCAGTTTTTTATCTGCGAATACTGCTATGAGGCCATGCAATGCTTATAGTTCCTATGGTAAGAATAACGTACTTTCAAGGAATAAAATAAAATAGGAGAGGGGAAAAAAGGGAAAGAAAGAAAGAGGAAAAGGGAGTAAGGGAAACAAAAAAAAAAAGGAAGGTGAGATAAAAGGAGAGTAGGGTTTTAAAAAAACTGTTCAGCTATTCCTAAATAGGACAACTTTTTTATTTCTAAAATATATATATATGACCATTTCAACAGGATTACAAAAGACAGAAAAGAGTCAAATATAAAAATAAAGCTGGAAGAAAAAAAAAGAAGAGGGAAAAACTTGTTATCCAAGTTTTAAAACAGTAGGTTATACAAAATATATATATTTTAAAATATTTATTTATTTGGCTGTGTCGTGTCTTAGTCGTGGCACGTGGGATCTTTGTTGCTGCGTGCAGGATCTTTAGTTGCGGCATGTGGGATCTAGTTCCCTGACCAGGAACCGAACCCGGGCCCCCTGCATTGGGAGTGCAGAGTCTTAGCCACTGGACCACCAGGGAAGTCCCCATACAAAATATTCTTGAACTACCTGACTGGATAGGAAAGGAATTATGACAACCATCTGGTAAATGCATTTTCGAGTTAAATTTCAATAAAATGTAGCACCTAAGAACAATTTTTGTAATTTCAAAGATGATGTTAAATTGGGGAGCATTCTCTAATACAGCGGTCTCCAACCTTTTTGGCACCAGGGACCGGTTTTGTGGAAGACAATTTTTCCACGGACAGGGTTGTGGGGGGTGGTTTTGGGATGATTCAAGCGCATTACATTTATTGTGCACTTTATTTCTATTACTATTACATTGTAATATATAATGAAATAATTATACAACTCACCATAATGCAGAATCAGTGGGAGCCCTGAGCTTGTTCTGTTCTTGTTCACTTGCTACTCACTGATAGGGTTTTGATATGAGTCTGCAAGCAATTGATTTATTATGGTCTCTGTGCAGTCAAACCTCTCTGCTAATGATAATCTGTATTTGCTGCCGCTCCCCAGCACTAGCATCACCACCTCAGCTCCACCTCAGATCATCAGGCATTAGATCCCCATAAGGAGCACGCAACCTAGATCCCTCGCATGCGCAGTGCACAGTAGGGTTCGCGCTCCTATGAGAATCTAATGCCGCAGCTGATCTGACAGGAGGCGGAGCTCAGGCAGTAATGCGAGTGATGGGGAGCGGCTATAAATACACATGAATCTTCACTTGCTCATCTGCTGCTCACCTCCTGCTGTGCGGCCTGGCTCCTAACAGGCCATGGACCGGTACCGGTCCGTGGCCTGCAGGTTGGGGACCCCTGCTCTAACACACAGCATGTGGCCTTTCCACCATCCTGCTTACTTCTGTAAAGAGAGTAGCTTGACTAATTGTCTTGAGTTTAATGCTGTGGCTCTCACAGGCCTGTCGGATGGTTTGATGAATTTGGAAGGTGTTTGACTCCCAGTGTTCAGTGTAAAGCTTGCTCCATTCCCAAGGACCTATGAAGCAAATCTTGTTGCAAATCTCATCAGAAAAATACTGCTGTGCAGGCTGTTTTAGTTATTTTACAGTCTTATCTTCCTAGAGCAGAATTCCTGGAATACACTGCTATTATCTTTGCTTGGTCTCAGTATTGTTTAAATTGGGGACAGGAAATTTGTTTCAGTTTTCAATTCTGTGTTGGGTTCATGGTTATTCATTTAATTAATCTTCTTTAAAGGTGCACATATGTTATATACTTTTTATATGGACAACGTATTTCAAAATTTTTCTCTAGGAAAGCACTTGTACTTGAACATTCCTTAAGACGTTTCTAGACTGAAAACTGATAAGCCATATCTTTAACAAGCCCAACAAACCATTACCCCTTTAATTATAAATGGTTTGCTCTTCCTTAGGTTGGGCATAAGGTAAAGTAGCCTCTGTGTTGAGAGCAGTTTTCCAACCAATGTGGGGCACCACAGTAAAAAGGTTCCAAGAGTGATGAGATAGTTTTCTTTAGCCCTACAGGCCAAACATCTCTGACTGGTTGTCAGCAGCCAGAAGCATCCTCCTTTCGTTTACCAAAATGCTGTTTAAATAGCTTTTTCTACATATTCCACAATATATAAGAGATTGGGTATCACTGGTTTAGGGAACTGTGTTTTGTGGAAAATGGCATCTCTTAAACACTAGAATCACATGACATCTTTTAATCACTAGAATCCATTGACCCAATGGAACAATCACATCATGAGAAACACACAGAAATGAAGATCCCCTTCATTCAAAGTAACATATTTGTTTACTTCCGAGTAAGCAGAGCTGAATTCCAGTAAGTTAAGTGAAGCTCTAATAGAAAGCTACTCTAGGTCTTAGAGTTAGTGCTTTGAAGTTGCTTTAAATAAAAAAGCTTATGTTTTCTAAAGACATTCAGAAACAAGGGAATTCTAAGTCTATTAAACAATTGCATTCTAGGTAATTATTCCAAACCATTTCATTTATTTTTCTGCTGAAATACATTTTTTCCCCTTTAACCAGTGATGAGAACCACCCAAACCGAAAACAACATATATTTGTACAAAATTCCATCTTGCCTTATTAGTAGAGACTTCAAGAATAGCTATTTTGCTTCTTTAAACTTTAATGTAAGTGTAAAATTATGAATTAAAAAATGTAAATATAAAATTATGAATTATAAAATTTGTTCTCATTTTAACCAAGCCATAAAATTTACAACCAATTTGAAAGATGTAAACCTTGAATTCTTTTTTCCTCAAGGTAAGGCTTTGGGAAGTCAAGAAGAAAAAGAATTTGGAGAGACCACTGATCAAAATAAGTGAATAGGTTATTGTACATCTGTTCACAACATCTAGGAGACAATGAATTCACATTAAGAAAATTATATCTAAGAAATTATAGAATATTTTTTTGTCATTAGATGCTAGCCTTGGTTCCTGATGACCACAGAACCAGCATATCAGCCCTGGATTGCACACTTCTGAACTTCTGTCTCATAGAGGCCACTGTCATGGGCTCTGTTATGTGCAGTCAAACTTAATCCTAATGTACTATGGGTTGCCTTCATGAATTCTTACTGCCCTGCAAGGTAGGTATTACCATCATTCTTGTTTTTACAGTTGAAAAAACAAAGACTCAGAGTGGCAAGTAATCAGCTTTGGAAAGAGCAAAAAGTTATTGTAACAAAACTGGAATGAGATTGGGGCCAAACTATAGAGTATCCCAAACGTCCTCTGATCAGTGGTGGGATATAAGCAGTGTTCAAGAAAGGTTTTCCTCAGTTCCATGAGGGATGGTGTAAGTTGTGATCAATTTAGCAATCGTTATGTTTGTTTAAGGACAAGAGAAGAATGCAAGTACAAAGTGGGGAATAGATGAGAGCCCAGGCAGGTAAAAGTGAAGCCTGTGATTCACTGAGTGTGATGTGGGAGTCAAGATGAATCATCTTTGGAGCACGTCCTTATGTTATGATTATAAGAAAAGATGTTTAGCGCTCAGTTTTGCGCTTTCAAAATATATCAGTTACAATAAATATATTAACATTGAGTGTTTGCCTAATTAAGTGCCATATTTGTTAGTAAACTTCTATAGATATAACTTGCTTCCTTTGACCAAAATTCTCATGGACCAATACGTTCCCTACTGCCTTTGAATTTTCTCTGTCTCACTTTGATGAGACACTTATATTTGCAAATTTATCCAAGTTGTGTAACCTAACTCATGCATTTTGAGTCTGAATATTGAGCCAGTAATATACCAGTTATCCTATCAGGCAGATTGTTGCAGATACATTTTGACCAGGGAGTCAAATGTATTATCTGACCAGGATAATAAGGGAGTATATCTAGACCCAAGCAGAACAGCATCTAAGGATTTCCATAATCATGTGGGCAACTAATAATAGCCACAGCTCGACCTGTGGATGGATGGTGGCAAGAAGCATGAAGGTGAGCACAGGAGACTTCAGTCTTGAGGATCTTTGAAAAAGGATTTGTGGTAGGAAGATCAGGGGTTGAGTTTTGGTCCAGTAATTTATCAGTTGTGTGACTTAGGGCAAGATGCTTTAGTAATGTTCTCATACATAAAATGGGTATAATACTTCCAATATAAAATTGCTTATTATATGGTAGAGGCTCATAAATGTTTGTTAAATCTGAGTTTTTTATTCTAACTGGCAAAACAAACATTAGGAAGAATTTCAGCAATCTAAAAAAATAAAAATTGAATAAATGCAGACACTCTATGTTCTTAGAAGATTAAATACTGTAAATGTCAATTCCTATCAAATTACCTTACAGTGTAAGTATAAGTTTAGTAAAAATGGTAAGAGAATACTTTGTGGACATGGAAAAGTACTTGAGAAGAACAAATAGGTAGGTATATAAAACAAGATTCTAAAAAAGGAGTAGGGCATTAGTGAGAGAAAGACGGTGAGGAAAAGCTCTAACAAATATTAAAACAAAAATTATAATAGTTAAACTAGTGAACAGGCACAGATAACTACAATGGTATATCCCAGAAGTACACCCTATTATTACATAAAAATTCAATAATTTAAAAAAGGAATCACTACAAATCAAATTCAATTCATGAGTTTGGATATAACAATTTTGAAAAAAAAGCTAAGTAATGTCTCAACTCATACTGTATGCTGCTGTAAATAGATAAATATAAAACCAGAATATAACACAGAAACAAAAGTTTATTAAATTATTGGATCAATTAAAATTTCAATTAAATTTTGAAGAGATAGAAGAGTTCACAAAGATAAACACTAAAAAATTTGATTAAAGGAAAATGAAAAGCTTTTGTAAGTTAAACAAAAAACCTCCAACCAATACCAGATATATTAAGAAATATATATTAGGAAAAAATTGTGCCAAAATGACAAAGTATCAGTATTACTTAATAATTCAAATCTCATACAAATGGAAAAAAACCCCAAAACTGAGCAACTTACTTGAGTTTATTATTTTGGCACATTGAGGATCTATATAAATAAGTTCGGCAAGTTTGACAAATTCACTCATACTCATGAAAGAAAGGTAAACAAAAAATTCACAGTAGCGTGAAAGATTTCAAGAAATACCTGGGGAGTGTATAGCTGCTAACAGATCAATTTGTACATCAAAAGTTAACTTTGCTCCTAATTTCAACATAGCTAATTAAATAAGTTACCGAACAGCCTAAAATTCTTCTTCCTCTCTTTGTCCCTGCACATCCTGCAAAAAGATAAAGCACCTAAAATAAGCAAGCCCTGAATAAATGGTAGTAGTCAGCATCAACAAATTAGTTAACTGGTAAATAATGGAATAAATGCAAAATATAGTCCTTTAGAAAAGATTTTTATTTTCTTGGCACACAGACATAAAAATGACATTTGCCTACTAGAGAGAGCAGCTGAAGACGTATCAGAAATGCATTGCAATTCACATAGGTTATAATGCTCATAGACAGGATGACAGGTCTTGTCTTTTCTCAATTATCTTTGAAATGTATTGAATTATCACAGCATACTGGTTAAACTGGCAAACTTCTCAAGTTAAAAAGTAAGAATGATTTGAATTAATTAAGAACCAAGGCACAGAACCATTCTCAATATGTAATATAATGGCACCTCGTCCAACATCACTCAGGAATGAAGTATTCTATTTAAATGTTTTTTAGTCAACATTTATCCCTCTAAAGTCTAAAACTATTATTTTAACAACCTTTGATGAAATAATGTATAACATGCCTCTTAAACTTTAAAATAGGCCATGCAGATTATAACAATGTTCTTTCATTAATATTCCTAGTAAGGAATATGAATCACTTAATTTTCTACTGCAACACGATATCCTAAAAATTTATTGAGGTGGATATTTGCCCTACCATAGATAACCCAATATGGTTATGTATTTAAAATTGTCAACTTGTTATTATTTATTTATTAGAATTAATATATTCATTTACTTACTTATTTATCACATTTAATCATCAGCCAGCCATTGTTTCTTGCTTTTATATTTAACATATTTAATGTTGGTTTTCGGTTACTTTTCTTACCACTTTTAATACAGGAGTTAATTTAGAACAGTAGAACTATGTGAATCTTTGATGACTAATGGTTCTGCCTATCAAGGAAGGTCATTCTTTTTAACTGCACAGGTTAGAGAAGGTTATACATTGAGCAATAAAGAAGGAAGGGAAACTTGGAAGTCAATGTGTTTATAGACAGTGGTCAGATTACTATCACAACGGTCGTTAATTCTGTAGGATTTAATCTGCTTTAGGTTGGGAAACCAGGAACGAAGCTAGTTAAAACTAAAGGAGGGTCGAGAATGGGTATTTGGTATCTGAAGCATTTTTACATTTTTACTACCCAGAAGTTTTAGCTTACTTGTTTTTCTTCTTTATTTTTACTCCTTCTTCAGAGTTAAGGTGGTTGGATATGTGACTTCTAGCTGAGAAAAGTGTTATTGCACCATTATTTTAACTATAAATACACAATTGAATAATGAAATGGATTTTTGCAACTATTTTCTTTCAACTGAAAGTATAATGATCTAATTTAAGAGCCTTCTGGAGACGAAAACAGACAGTAAAAAAAAAAAAAAAATTCATCTAGAAAATAAGTACTATTAAAAAATGTCAAATCATATAAATGCTAAAAGCCTTTTTCCTTTATGACTTTTCCAGATTTAAGGTATCTTAAAATAACATGAAAAACTTTTCAAATGATTATATTGAATTCAAGATAACTACTGAATTCATATCTCTATTTATATTATGTTAAGATTGTTCTCAATGTTAAACTTGTCAACACATTTTGGTTAATAGGAAACCAGTATAATACACTTTTACACACAAACTAAAAATAGTTATTAAGTTTTAGAAAACTAATATAGTATTTTTTTTCTTTAAAGTTCTCATAAACATGGCCAACAATTTGCATTACGAAAAGGTAAACCATCTCATAGTAGGACACTGGCACTCAAGACTAATTTTATAAAAGTGTTTTTAGAAAATAAATTCCTAATGCTTTGTGGTTTTTTCATATATCCTATGCATCATTAGCACAAGTAAATTATGTTAAATATACTGTTGAAATTCATTATATTAAAAACATGTTAATATATCAGTGAAAAAAATAAAAGCACATTATAAACATCTGTGCTCCAGTTATGAACATATATTGCAGGTGGACACTTCTATGATTCAGCATTCATTTAGTATCTATTGAATGCAGTGTGGAAGGTGCTAGAAATACTATAGTAAAAGTATTAATTAACCACAGCCTATTTGGTATATATTGTTACTGAAGAAAATATATACCACCATTTAAAGATACTTTTCCATTTCTTTCATTATTACATTCTCATATTTCATTTTCACTTATGTACAAATAGAAGATTACATGATTTTTTCTTTTTCAAACTCTGGATTTCAAATTATTGATTTCTAGGCATTTGAAGAATACTTCCTGAATTCAAAAGACAAACATCCTGTTTAAAAAAAAAAAAAAAAAAAAGAAAAAGAAAAAGAAAAACCAATGCTTTACAGTCTTACCTAATCAGGCATCAGTATTATATGAATGAGATTTTAAGAATGACTTTAGCATGTGCATATAAAGCATTTACATTACATTATGACCTTGCATTCAACAATACAATTGATTGCATACTTAATGCAATCATATGCATGAGTCAACTATAAGTCATAGAGTGTTTCAAGAATAGCAGCAATTGACCAGGCTTGTGTTTCACAGCTGAAAGGACAGTATTGGCCATTCTCGTTGGTCAGTTCTGGAAGTCCTTTCCAAGGGGATCTTAAAGAAAGAAAAGCCATTTTATGAGATATAATCAAACACATATCTTGTTGGATTAACAAAGCAGGCAATACACCTGGTGATTTTGCCTTCTCTTTTAGAAAACAATCATATGTACTCATTTACTACAAAATAAAACAGAATATCCTAAAGCTTATGTATAAAGAATTTAGATTGAAATTATTCTTTGATATTCAATCTTTTGGATTTAAGACTTTCAATTACAAAGGAATCCCTTTATGTATTAAAAACAGAGGAAACTACCATCCCAAGCAGTATATAAGTATAGATACGAACATCCTCTCAGGCCTAATTTTATTTCTTTTAGAGTAAGTTTATGAGACTCAAATTGTAATTATGTGACTGTATTATGTTTGATCTTGACAAAATTATAAAATGAATATGAAATGATGAAGAAACACTGGATTATGATTAGGAAAAGAATGCCAATGAAAAATAATCTAAATTTCTATACTAATTTCTCATTCTCCTGAATAATAACACAGTATTTATTGTGCATTTATTATGTTCTAATACTAAGTGCTTTATATACATTATCTTATTTAATGCTCACAGCAACTCTATAAGGTAGGTATCATAACTATTCCTATTTATAGAGGAGATAAGAGAAGTTTATGAAGGTTAATGGCTCATTCCAGATCTCACTATCAAAACACAGCATTATTAGCATATCAAATTTATTCTTCATTTTGATGTAATGTAATCCCTTAAATATGAAATGAAAATTTTAAAAAATACAGAATTCTGTAATGTTTCATTTTTTTGGTTCATTTTTTAATTTGTTTCATTATTATGCTTTGTAACTTATATATACTTTTCTGAAGATATGAAATATTTCATAATAAAAATGAAAAAATGATTCCATTAGGTAAATATGGCAATATTTTGAATAATAATTAATAATAATTAATAATAATATCAGCTAGGTACCATATTTCAAAAAACTGTCATAGAGAAATAGAAAACATAGAAAACTTATTCATTTTCAAGTGTTCAAACTACTTCAGAGTAAAATGTCAGATTACTGAAGTTGGGTTCCTGAGTATCTATAATAGGCTAAATTGTGTCCCCCTCAAAATTCATATGTTGAGGTCTTAACCCTCAGTACCTCAGAATGTGAACTTATTTGGATATAGGGTTGTTGCAGATGTAACTAGTTAAGGTGAATTGGGGTGGGCCCCTAATCCAATATGATTGGTGTCCTTACAAAATAAGGAAATTTGGACACAAATATGAACACAAGGAGAATGCCATGAGAAGACTGGAATTATGCTGTACAAGCCAAGGAAATACCAGAAGCTAGGAGAGAGGGCTGAAAGAGATCCTTCCCTAGTACCTTCAGAGAGAACATGGTCCTGCAAATGCCTTGATTTCAGATTTCTGGCTTCCAAAACCATAAGACAATACATTTCTGTTGTTTAAGCCACTCAGTTTGTGGTGCTTTATTACAGCAGTCCTAGCAAACTAATATAGCACCAAAATTAAGAAACAAAACAAACTTACAGAACCATTAAATGCTGCTCATAATTGGATATGAACACAAGAACGTGGAAGATACCCATACTGGTATAAAGAAGTCTCCTTTCCCTTGCTTTCTGAAAAATTCATTCCTCAAGTCATTAGGTGGGACCAAGAAGGTCAGTAACTACATTTGAGGAGGGAAGGAGAGAAGTGTAGCAGGAGTAGCACTGAGTAGAATGTTAGCGTCTAGGGGGTATGAGGAAGGAGTTCACAGCAAGGGTGGGGGTAGTCCAGAGCCCAAGTGGTGCAAGGAGAGCATCCATGCATAAGAGTGGCCTACATGGGGTTGTCAGGCCCAAGGAAGGTGAAGAGGGCATCTATGTCTTGTGGCACCCCAGCATGGGGTGTCAGAGCTAGAGCAGGGTGAGCTGGGTCCACGTGGTGGCGACAGCAGAGTATGGGGAGTAGGTTACTCACTGTTAGAAAAGGGAATTACAAATATGAAAAGGGAGAAAATTAAACACTAGAATTAAACAGGTGTGAACACAGGTTTTCAGTATACTGTATAGAGATAACTACAGGGAAATATAAATATACGTGTATGTATATATATTGTATATATTTCCTAGCTCTGTCTACCAGGAAACAGAATAGCATGAACAGAATTTCCCTCCTGCCTGAAACAATCTAAGAACGGGAAAAAGTATATGAAGCAGTAGTTTTTAAGATACTGAATATTAAGCAACAAAGAAGAATGATTCCTAAGAAATAAGAAAAAAATTGAAGTGAGTCCTATGATTACTATGCATTCCTGTCTTGAGAGAGTTTCTAGGATTTGACAAAGGGAGGGGAACCCAGGTGGAGCCTGGCAGACTCTTTGAGCTGAAGAGATGGAATTGAGAGTCCAGAAAGACCAAGACAGCTAGAATTTTCAGGTCAGAGTACTAGAGATGAGATAATTGCACAAACAGAGAACTCTGGAGACATGTAAAGGGTCCCACTCAAGTATTCACAGCATAACCATCAGCAAATACACAAGAGAAAACTAACCAAGGATGCGGAAAGAACCACCCAAAAGTATTAGATGAAGTAGTACCTGTCATTCATAGAGGGTCAGGAACAGTGCTTATTCCCACCAGGTAGATTTGAAAACTTTGTAATTTTAGGGAAATGGGATAGAGAACTCAGATGAGTCTTGACTCATTAGTGTAGACTAATTAGTCCTGAACTAAATGCTGTTCTGGTTAGGTCCAAAAAAAGTTAAAATCAAGTCCTGAAAAGATCAGGCTGTTTCCAAATAATTTAACTGCATTCCAAGCTAAAGTTCAAGAATATTTATGGAAATACAGAAAAAAATCCAACATCCAAGAAAGTAAAATTTACATCTAGCATCCAATAAAACACTAACAGGCAAAGAATAGGATAATATTAACCATAATAAGAGAATATCACAAGTGAAACCAACCCAGAAATCAATTAGCAAACAAAGACATTAAAATAGTTACTGTAACTGTATTCCATATGTTCAAAATATTAGGCAGAGACATGGAAGATATACAAAAGACCCAAATCAAACTTCAAGAGATGAAAACTGCAATGTATGAAATGAAAAATACACTGAATGAAATTAATGGCAAATTAGACATAAGGATGACAGCAGATTTCTTGTCAAAATAATGCAACAACTTTAAAGTACTAGAAGAAAAACTTGTCAACACTGAATCCTATACACAACAAAAACACCTTTCAAAAAATGAAGGCAAAGACTTTTTTGACATACAAGAGCTTAAAGAATTCATCATGAGCAGACCTGATATAATAGAGGAAGTCCTTAGGCAGAAAAAAATGATACCAGATGGAAATATGGATGTTCACAAAGAGATGAAGAACACTGGCAACTATGTATTTATATAAGACTTTTTTCTGTATTATTTAATTATCCTCAAAAGATAACTGATTGAAACAAAAATAATAACAATGTAGTATGGGCATTATAATATATGTAAAAGCAAAATAGATGACAATAATAGCATAAAGGTCTGAAGGGAAGAAATGGAACTATACTATTTTAAGGTTCTTACAGTACACTTGAAACTCTATCTTCACTTGAAAGTAAACTATGATAAGTTAAAGATGTATACTATACACCTAAAGCAAACATTCAAAAAACTGAAATAAGAATAGCTAATCAGCCAACAAAAGAGATAAAATGGAAATAAAATAATCAGTCTAAAAGAAGCAGGAAAAAAGAAAAAGCTAACCAAGAACAGACAGGATAAACAGAAAGCAAATAGATTTATACTTAACCATATAAATAATCACATTAAATGTAAATGGTCTAATCATCCCAATTAAAAGGCAGAGATTATCAGGCTGCATAGACAAATAAGACCAATTATATGCTCTATGTACAAGAAACCTACTTTGACTATAAAGACACAAAAAGGTTAAAAGTAAAAAGATGGAAATATATATATCATTCTCACAACTAATCAAAAGAAATCTGGATTTATAATAACTATAAATGGAGTATAACCTTTAAAAATTGTGAATCACTATATTGTACACCTGTAACTTATATAATATTGTACATCAACTATACTTCAATTAAAAAAAACTGATTCACACACACAAAAAGAAATCTGGAGTGCTTATATTAATATCAAACAAAGAAGATTTTGGAGCACAGACATATTGCCAGTGATAAAGAAAGTCATTTCATAATGATAAAAGGGTCAATTCATCAAGAGAACATAATAATTCCAAACACTTATGCATCTAATAATAAGGCTTCAAAATACCTGAAGCAGAAACCCATACAACTTCAAGGAGAAATAGACAAATCCATAATTGTAGCAGAAAATGCCAATATCCCTCTCTAGGTAACTCACAGAACAAGTAGACAGAAAATCTGTGAGTACTTTGTATAACACTATCAACCAACTTGACCTAGTCGACATTTTAAGAACACTCCACCCAACGACAGCAGGAGGCACATTTTTTCACTTGCAAAGAGTTTAGTGACCTAGTTAGAACATATTCTGTGTCATATAATAAGTATCAATAAGTTTAGAAAGATAAGTCATATTAGATATATTCTTTGACCACAATAGAGTTAATTTTGAAATCAGTGACAGAAACATCTCTGGACAATTCCCAAATATTTGAAAACTAAATAACGTCTTTCTAAACAACACATGAGTCAAAGAAGAAACCAAAGGGGAAAACAGAAAGTGTTTCAACTGAATTAAAAAAAAAACACAACACATCAGAATTTTGGGGTATTGCTAATTTAGTACATAGTGGGAAATTTATAGCACTAAGTACCTATACTAGAAAAGAAGAAAGGTCTTTAAATCAATGACCTCAACTTACACCTTGAAAAAACAGAAAAAGACAAATTAACCTGAAGTAAGTAGAAGAGAATAATAAAAAGTAGAGTAGAAGTCAATGAAATAAAAACTGAAAAACAATACAAAAAAACCCCCGATGAAATCAAAAGCTGGTTCTTTAAGAAGACCAATAAAATTGATAAGCCTCTAGCCAGGCAGATCAGGAAAAAAAAAGAGAAAATACAACTTATCAATATCAAGAATGAGAATATTGACATTACTACAGATTCTATAGACAATTTAAAAAGTAATACTGCACTTCAGATGAAACCATTTCTTGAATTGTGACAAGTATTTTTGATCTATCTTTTCATTTAGTCTTGACAGCAAGTAATGAGATATTATTCTCATTTTATAGATGAAGAAATTTATTTTAGAGAGGTTAAGTAACTTGCTCAAAGTCACATGCAAAAATAAGCAGCAAGGACAGAATTTGAAATCCAATCTGAATCCAAAGCTCATAGTTAAAGCATATTATGCTATCAAAAGTAGCTACAGGAAACAGTAAGAAATAAAAATGGAAAGGTAGTTTGAGAAAAAATTGTGGAAACTGAAGAATTTGGATTTCATTCTGTAGCCAGTGGTGAGTTACTGAAGATTTTTAAAGATAAGATTAAAATTGTGAGTTATATTTCCACAAGATTGATCTTGTTTGGGGTAATATGACAAAATGGAGAAAAGAGAGTGCAAGTATGGAGGCTATTGCCTAGTCCATAGAAAAGGTTATGAGTTACACATCAGGCATGGGCAACAGAAAGGAACAGGGTGGGCTGTTAGAAGGAACAGAACTAGAATCAAGTCTTGACAACTATCTGGATGTTCTGGAGAGGTAATGCAGTAAAATTAAAAAGTACCTGGGGTGTTTGAGCTTGCAGAGCATGAATAATGGTAATACGGTAACAAAGATGGGAACTATAGGAAGAAAAAACGTGTGAGAGAAAATGAGTGATGGCAGAAGGCCATCCGAGGTAACAAGTTTATCAGGTAGCTAAAAAGTAGAAGTGGAGTTTATGAAAGTTCAAAATTACCTGAAGAGTGAAGATGTGAGATTAGGTGAAATATAACAGAAGACAAGGTAGATAGAAAAGAAAGGAAGATCAAGGATAGATTTTTGGAGAATGAACATATTTAGGTGCCAGGAAGCAAAGCCAGAAAAACAGTAAATAGAGCCAATAGTGTAGTGGTTAAGAGCACAGCCTGTGAAGCCAGCTTGCCTGGAGTTTAGTGAGAGCTCTACCAAATTACTTGCCATTTGACTTTGTATAAACTACTTAACTTTCTAAGCTTAATTTATAAAATGGAGATAGTAGCTCATATCTTGAGTTAGTATCTTGTCCGTGTTACATGTACTAATATATTAATCCTCAAAACAATACCAGCACATCCATTTAAGATGAGGAAACTGAGGCTCAGAGAAGTTAAGTAACTTTCCCACAGCCACATAGCTAGTAAGTGGAGATGTGAATAACAATAATAGGATGATAATAATAGTAATAGCTATTTTATATAGTTTTTTGGATGAAATGAGTAATGTTATATGAATGCATTTAGAACAATATCTGAAGATAGTAAGTACTCAATAAATATTATTTGCTATTATTATAGTTGTTACTATTACTAGGTTAACAAGGGAAACCTAATGCTGTGGCTAGCATAACGTTTTTCATGAAAAGAGGAAAGCAACAATGTCAAATACTATAGCCAGGTCAAAGAAGAGAACTGAAAGGAAATCATGGGATCTGGGAACCAGAAAGGATCTTCTTGAGTGGCTTCACCAGACTGGTGAGGGCAAAACAAAAGCCAGATTGTATGTGGTGATGACTGACTGGGTGTCAGAAAAGAAAAAAAAAATGAGGTTAACTGTATAGAAAATGTACTGAAGAGAGAACAGAATGATAAAACAAGGCTTGAGGCAGGAACAGCACGAAGGGACTTTATTTTAGGATAGGCTGACAGATATCTTTGTAGCTTAGGAAGGAGGGATCAAGTGGAATACCAAGAAAGGATAACTATTTGACAAGGTCATGGAACAGGTAGGAGGGATGTGATTATAGGTAAAGTAGAAGAATCATCTCTGCAGTGCAAGATATTCTTACTCCTCATGGAAAAAAAGGAAGAAAGAGAAAAGTAATGCAAATATTGAGAAATACTTTGGGCAGTAAAGGATGGAATATAAGAATGTTCACATCACACAGACTTCAGACTTAATCTCTAGATGAGGTAGAAGTGTGACAGGATTAGGGTTTCTGTGACTATACTTAAGCTAATGAAAACAAACTTCAAAAAAAAGAAAAAATTTGACAACATTCATGTTGCTAGATGGAAGTCCCTCATGTTCTTATAATAGAGGAGATAAAACTATGTTGTTTATGCATATTTATGCATAATTATTCTGAGCAATAAGATGTACATATATCTAGGTTTAATCTAGAACTTGTGAAATTAAGATACCTTTTGACTGAGTTATATCATCTTATAAAGACACATAACTCTGATACTATTTATCTGCTAATAATTAGGACAAAGGAGGTGACAAATGGGTTTGAAATAGTCAAAACACCAACACTGATATTTTAATTATAATGAAATCATTTCTGAAGATTATTTATTGATATATCTTTAAATCAGTTAACTCAAAAGGCCCAGCCTGAGACTTTTAGTTTTTGTATTTATCCCGTACTAACCTTATCCAAAAATATCAGCTAAATTTTAAAAACCAAAGACTATTCCACCACATGTATAAATCATGCAATATCAAGTCTTTAAATTAAATAACAACCTAAAATAATTAAAAGAAGGTAAAAATTACATAGAACTTGTGTTAAAGAGTAAAGCTTTCAAATTTCACATAGACTATACTGAAATGAATTCTAAAGAAATGCCATTTACTAGCTAATAGATTGACTAAACATTAATTTTGAAAATTACATGCCCTGACGACTTACCTCTCAAGATGAACATAATGTCGAGAAAGAACATTTTTAACCAAAAATATAGTCTTTGAAGTAATCTCGGGACCCATCAATTTGGAAAAATATAATTTCGCACGAAGAAAATACCCAACAGGCCACAGCCACTCCTGAAAAAGATAATTTAAAAGTGAAGGAAAAAAAAGAGCTGTGAATATCAAAAATTCTTTGAAAAATAACTTTAACTGAAAACTCAAAGAAGAAAAATTAAATTCTTACAGGTCCTTGGTGATAATTGAAACCTTTAGCAAGATTGTAGTTGTCGTTGTCTAAGGCATTGTCATAAGTTCCACAGTAAACCATATCACTGCAAAATAATTGAAATTTAGGTTAAAAAAAGATCAGGCATTACACAGAAAGCATTAGAAAAGTTTCCTAATAGCAAAGGTAAGACCTAATCAAATTATTTTGTTTTCCAATCTCTAGACTAAAGTTCATCATCCGTTTAACCTTAAATTAGTATATACTGAGTTCAGAATGTGTTAGGGAATGATTAAGAAACACTTACTGCCTAATACAAAAAATATAAAATATTCAGATATCTTGCCTTCAAGGAGGCACTAAATATTGGTTGAATTTAATTATTTCACCAGGCCTCTAATATACTTACAACAATCAGAATATACACAGAATAATTTGAATTAGTAAACATTAAAGATAAGGTTTTATTAATTATTATATATTGGAAAGGTTGTTTTTTAAACTTCTCCGTGAAGTTATTTTAAAATTAAGTAAAATTGGTATATTAGATTATAAATAGCAACTAAACGCACACAATTTATACATACTTACAAATTAAACAAAGTTACAAACACTGCAACATTTAATACAAGACAGTTATCTACACTCTGTTTAATTAAATTATTACTTTTTTTTTCTTTTAGTGAGATAGATAGAACTTGCAACATGAGTAAGCTTTTACTGTGGGTTTTAGTTTTGACCAGTGGTTCTTAACACCTCTGAAAATATTGAGAATACTTTAGAATGCAGATAAGTACACACATATAAAATTTTGCATCTCAAGACTGAAATGAGTACACAATAAGTCAGGAAAAATCTACAAAGGTAAGGGTACTACAAAAATGAGGATCTCTCATACATGAAAGAGAAAGCAAATTGATGATGGGTATCAAGCTTTAAAGCAAAAAAGTAGAAGAAAAACAGAAAGGTCATTAGAAACTCAAAAAAAATTGAAAAAGAGAAGAAATACAAAATGAGATAAACACATAATCATAAAAACAAAATTATTTATTGGTTTCAGTAAAAATAGTGGTGTAATTACTTAGAGAGGATGGAAAGGGTTTGTGGCAAGGTAGGACAGAGTTAAATCCTCATCTGTCATCGCAAGCAGTAAGCAAATAATGTCTAATATTTAAAAGAATCAAGAAACAGCTGCAAACACATGCCATTTAGAAATATGGAAGGAACTACTACGAGTAACAATTTAGAAAATCAAGGTTGTCTCTGAGGAGACAATACATCTATATTTCCAATGTTCATAATAATCATGTATGACTTTTACAGTCAGAAAAAATAGGCATTAGAAAATATTCATGACATATTAGTTTATAAAATTAAAATTTTTATTGATTATTGAATATAGGACAAGCCAAAGGCATTTTGAACACTGATGTTTAATGAAGATACAAAACGTATTTTTAAAAATTCAGTTTGCAATTTTAGAGATTTTATTGATAAGCAAAAAAATTATGGCTTGATGCAATAAAATATCCACAACATTCTTAATACTTATACTCCAACTTACTCTGGATCCAAAGTTTTCATGCCAATATGAATATAATTGCATATTAAATATAATATGAACAACATTCTTAATACTTATAACTTACTCTGGATCCAAAGTTTTCATGCCAAGAGGACCAAGCAATTTTTTTTCTGCAATCTCCAAAGCTTTCCATGCTTTTTCTGTAGTAAAGAGCTCAGGGGCCTAATGAGTGTTAAAAACAAATATACAAACTTTTTAAGATCACAGAAGAATTAGTGTCCACCCACTTTGGAAAACAGACTATAAACCTGGAAAATAACGAAAACTTTAAAAATACAGTGCTGGTCAGAAATCAAGTGCAGATGCCTAATCATACCTAATCCTATCAGGCCGACTTGGAAGCGCTGATCCTGGCCTTAGAGGTTAGGAAAGCTGTTTGAGGTGATTGTTTCCTTGTGTCACTTAAGAAAGTATACTAGCTCCAGAATGAAGCTGTCACAGCTACAGTGAAGGCAGAACACATTTAAACCCATATAATTCATTCTTTAGAAGATTTACAATAGCTTCCTTTAAGTTCATCTGGAACTCATTTTTTGCTTTTAGGGTCATAATATAATACAGAAGGATTTGTACTCCAATAGCATGAGTAAATTTACTTGTGATGTAGAGAAGGAGAGAAAGCATTGGTGACTAAGAATCTGCATTAATTTTAAATGTTAAATGAAATCAAATGCACACTGAATCAAAGCTACCATTATGTACCTTAGTATTTTTTATTCTACTATAATTAATAATACTACATTTAATACTCTTTTTGACAAAGTGGCAACATCTAGGCGGGCATAGAAGAACACATACCTTCTCTATTTTACTGTATTTTTAGACTAGGTATAGAGAAAATAAGGAGAGTCTAGAATTCTTGGCTAGACAGAACTAATTAGTGCAATACAACAAAGAAAATGGAATGTGAATTGAAGCTACCCATATTAGTTCATTAGTCCAGATGTTTCCAACCAGTGTGCTGAGGCACTGGTCATGGCACAGGTGTGCTGAAATACAGATGCCCTCTGCTTCAAGACAGCTGGGTAGGGCCTGGGGCTAACTGAAGCAGCTGGATCTGGCAGCAACCTAATCCATTTAGGCCAGCGTGCTGTACAAATATCATCATTTTCTATGTGTGTTATTGAGAAGAACTTCATTAGTCATCATCCATTATTTTCTATTTTTTGACACCAAATGTTATAGATTAAGGGTGATATGCATAATGCTTTATTCATTAGAAAAGACCATATAAAACTAGCTGGTAAACAATACACTTTTTAGCAATTCGATGAATTTGAAAACAAATGGGAATAAAGAACTAAATAAACCCTATCATAACATTTTTGAAATTTGAAAAGAACAGAACAAATCACTTACCACAACCATTGCTATGGTAAAATTAGGCCTGAGCTGGTAGTCACACCAAGGGTTTGAAGCTCCATAACTATCTTTGTATATGCCACGTTTATGCACCAGATTAGAATGCTTTTCACTGACATCGGAAGGGTCTTCTGACACATAAAATAACTTTTCAAAGTTATCTTGTATTTTTCTGTTCCACTCATCATATGAGACTTTCACAACTTTTCCTGAAACATTACAAAAGACTTGGTAGTTTTAGGCATTCAAAGAAACTCATACATTTAGTTACAGCTAAAGAGTAATATTTAGTCAATAAATTATCCACTTTTTAAAACTGTCAGGGCCTTTTGAAGAACACTACCCAGAAATTAAAAATTATCTTTCACTGTATTACCAAAAAAGGATTAGACTCTAACAAATGATCCCAGATCATTTGTCTTTGTTTGGATCACTCTTACATTTGATAAAATTATCTTTATTGAGCACCTGAAAGGAGGCTAGTCCGAATTGAGAGGTGCCAGAAGTATATACTGTATTTATATATATATATATTTATATATATACTGCATTTCAAAGACATAGTACTCCCCAAAAGAATGTAAAATAGTTCATGAATAATCTCATATTGATTACATGTTGAAATAATATTTGGTATATATTGAGTTAATAAAAAATATAATCATAATTAATTTCACCTGTCTCTTTTAACTTTTTTAAAATGTAGGTACTAGAAAATTTTAAATATGTATGTGACTTAAATTATATTTCTATTGGACAGCACTGTTCTAGAAAAAGAGATGTAAAGATTTCATAATTGTTCACCAAAACTCGACTTGCTCACAGTCATACTGAGGAAAAAAAATAAGTATGATGCTCTTCATATCTCAGTTCAAAGTTGCTATAAAAATATGGTTAGTAATCAGGTTTGTTGCAGTTTTCATACTAGTAAATTAATGGTTTGTCTTTCCCCTTAATCTTAAGGGTTTTCTAATACTAGTTCATTGAGTCACATGATGATTACGTAGGTTAAGAATATAGAGAGTACATTTGGAGTTTCTTTGTAAACAAAAGAAACAGCTTACCATGTCTTTTTACTGTAACTTCATGATAAGGAAAAATTTTTTTTTGGGATAATTCCAGCAACCAACGAACAGCAGATTTACTCAGGCCCACAATTTCCACAGCAGACCCATCTCTAAAATTAAAAATAAATTTTACTCTGTGACAATGAGTAAATTAAGCACTATCTAAAGGGCATTCAGGGACTTCCCTGGTGGTGCGGTGGAAAGACTCCACGCCCCATGCAGGGGGCCGGGGTTCAATCCCTGGTCAGGGAACTAGATCCCACATGCATGCTGCAATGAATCAGAGTTTGCATACCACAGCTAAGGAGCCCGCGTTCCGCAACTAAGGAGCTGGCGAGCTGCAATTAAGACCTGGTGCAACCAAATAAATAAATTTTTTTTTTTAAAAAGGGCATTCAAAAAACAGCTTTGAAGAATTATATAACTAACACATTATAAAAATGACTATCTATAAAAAAAATCCTCACTTTATAGGAATGTGTACTGCATATATAAGAACTTGTGATTCACTTTGCTATACAGCAGAAACTGACACAGCAGTATAAAGCAACTATACTCCAATAAAAAAAAAAAAGAAATCATTCCTCTTATTACTTTGCCATTGCTTACCATCTTAATGTATTTTTAAAAAATTCTATGAAGTAGAATAGAGATTATGGAGTAAAAGGAGATAGCTGCTGGAAAAAGGCAGAAGTAGGAGTCAGAGAATACTGAGATAGAGTTGCAGCGAAAAGATAGAAAATACGGGATATTGGATTGAAGAAAGCCAGGGAAGGTGAACATCATAATTTGAAAGCTCATTTTTAAGGAAAATGAAAGGGAAGTAGAAGATCTAATAATTCATCAAAATAAACAGGGTTTTAAAAGAATTTGTAGAACATGTAATGACAACTACTATTCAAGAATTTTTTTTTGACAATTCTGAAGATAAAATTTGGAATAAGAAAATAGTTTCTCAGACTTGATACTGTAGTAAGAACTTGAAATCATAAAAAGAAATGATGGGATAAAAGATTTAAAAATTAAGGGGAAAATGTTCAGAAAGCAAAAGGATTTCATAAAAGACAGGACAACTGGTTGTTTTCTATATTTACAAAAGATAATAATAATGAAATACTTACAAAGAAAACACTTCATGTTATAAAGAAATATCTTAACCATGGGGATAATAAGTCATACAACTTTTCTTTGAGGTGCCTGCAGGTAATCAACCCATGAGAACATCCAGAAGAGAACAGATAGCTTTACTTGATGACTTATATCAAGAGGATTGTGTATGTGTATATTAGGGGAGAGAAAGGAGTGCGTGGAAGGGGAAGTAGGGGGAAGGAAGGAAGATTTTGACTGATTTAACATGAAGATTTCATGGTTAATAGAATAAAAGATTCCACAAGTATGTGGTTTTACAAATGATATAACTATATAAGCAGTAAAAATAAACACTACCTTGGAGTGGCTGGGATTCCTTTGTTTCTAGCTCTGTCACTTTCTCCCATTTTATCCATCCATGTACCGCAATTTAAGCGATTTCCTCCATAAACAAATCCTGTTTCTTCATCAACCCCTGCAGTTATATTAAAACCTAAAAAAGAAAAATAAAACATTTATAAAAATATAATAAATTAGGACAACTACTCTAGAGAGCAATCTGGTAATACCTTAAAAGTTGAAGATGTGCATATTCTACCACATAATAATTTCGTTTCTAGACATACACTCTAGAGAAATGCTTAGCTATGTGAACATGGAGACACATACAAGAATATACATTGCAACACTGCTTGTATTAGCAAGAAAATAAATAACTGCTGAGAAGAGGAACAGATAAACCTTACTCCAGTCATATAATGGAAAACTCTCTATACCATTTAATATTAATGAACTAGGATTTACATAAAGCAAAATGGATAAATCAGAATGACTGAGTAAATAAGTTGCAAAAGATATGCATAATAAGATGCCTTTTCTGTAAAAGTTTAAAATATAGATAATACTAATACATATAACCATGTATGTCTATATGGCTATGTCTAATATGATAATATTTGTATAAAATTAGAAAACATAAAATACATAATATATATACATTATACAGTAAATACTATGATATACTGAATATATGCTACATAATATATATCATATGTAACTTACACATACTCAAATACACATAAACACACAAAACACAAAAACATACATGGAAGTAGTAAATCCTGATTATAGGTTGGTTGTTAATTCTAGAGAGTGAGGGAAGAGAAAGAGATAGAGATGAAACTTTAGCTGTATCTGTGGTGTTTTCTTTTCAAAACAAAAGAGAACGATCTGAAGAAAATCTGGCCAATTGTTAATATCTGTCTAATTTCAGTTCTAGGTTCAAAGCATAATTTACATCGTTATCTGTATGTTGAGATATTTCATAATTAAAATTAAAAATTTAAATAACTCAGAGATGATGAACACAGATGCAAAAATCCTCAACAAAGTATTAACAAACCAAATTCAACTTGAAAAAGCATACACCATGATCAAGTGGGATTCATCCCAGGGATGCAAGGATGGTTCAATATTCATAGATTAATCAATGTGGTATCTATACATCGCATTAACAAATTAAAGAATAAAAATCATATGATCATCTCCACAGATGCAGAAAAAGCTTTTGACAAAATTCAACATCCATTTATGATTAAAAACTCTCAGCAAAGTGGGTATAGAGGGAATGTACCTCAACATGATAAAGGCCATATATGAAAAGCCCACAGCTAACATCATACTCAATGGTGAAAAGTTAAAAGCTTTCCTGCTGAATTCAGGAACAAGACAAGGATGCCCACTCTCACTGCTTTTATTCAGCATAGTATTGGAAGTATTGGAAGCCACAGCAATCAGACAAGAAAAAGAAATAAAAGGAATCTAAATTGGAAGGGAAGAAGTAAAACTGTCACTGTTTGCAGATGACATGATACTATATACAGAAAATCCTAAAGACACCACCAAAAGATGACTAGAGTTCATCAATGAATTTGGTAAAGTTGCAGGA
Organism: Eubalaena glacialis; assembly: GCF_028564815.1. NCBI lineage: Eukaryota > Metazoa > Chordata > Mammalia > Artiodactyla > Balaenidae > Eubalaena > Eubalaena glacialis. Next base: position 106,758,862 of record NC_083718.1, read on the forward strand.
TACAAAATTCACATACAGAAATCTGTTGTGTTTCTATATACTAATAATGAACTATCTGAAACAGAAATTAAGAAAACAATCTCATTTACAATTGCATCAAAAAGACTAAAACACCTAGGAATACATCTAACCAAGGAAGTAAAAGACCTGTATGTGGAAAACTATAAGACATTGACAAAAGGAATCTAAGATGATACAAACTAATGGAAAATGTAAAGTGCTCATGGACTGGAAGAATTAAATTGTTAAAATGACCATACTATCAAGGCAAATTACAGATTCAATGCAATCCCTATCAAAATACCAATGACATTTTTCACAGAACTAGTTCTAAAATTTGCACAGAAACATAAAAGACCCCAAAAAGCCAAAACAACTTTGAGAAAGAAGAAAAAGATTCCCTTCAATGGGGGATCAAGATGGCAGAGTAAGAGGATGTAGAAATCACCCCTCTTCCCAAAACACATCAAAAATATATATACATTTGGAAAAATTCTCATGGAAAACTAACTGGAACCTGGAAGAAGAACTCCTTCACAACCAAGGCTGCAAAAATGATTCCCATGTAATCAGGTAGGATGAAAAGAAAGGCATTGGGTTGGAACCTGTGCCCCTGGGAGGGGAATAAGGGAAAAGGGAGATCACATGGGCAGACACTCACCCTGGGAAGTGAGTGGGTAGAGCCACAGACTGGGTGTCCAAGTTCTAGGGTCCTATATGGAGAAGACAAGCTCCCTTGGCTGTGTGGAGAACTCCTGGGACAGATAGAAAGGCTTGAGAAGCCCAGATTCCACTTGTGAGGAGTATGTGGGTGCTGGCTTTCCATAAGACAGGGTGAAGAGAGAGGTCTATCCTAGTGGCTATTGCCTCCTTGTGCTCCCCAATCTGAGCTGAGTAAACACCATGGCCCCACTCACTCCATGCCACAGCTTGGCACTGGATTTATGGCAGCCATGTCCTGGGAAAAGACTCCATGCAGGGACACAGAAGGCAGTCTGGGGCCCTGGATTGTGGTCCAGGTAGGGTGGCAGTGGCCATTGTTGGCACTTACTCAAACAGTGCCAGAGAAGCAGCCCAGATTTCCGACAGGAGTGAAGCTGCTTCAATTCCCACAACCACAATGCCATGAATCCTGGTGCCAGCTGAGTGAATGCTTCAGCCCTGCCTACTCCATGCCATAACCTTGCACTAGATCTGGGACGACTACAACAGGGGAAAAAATGTGACCTTGGACTGTGTCTGAGTGGATGCCTACACAGGCAGCACACTGGATCTCTGTAAGTGCATGAGCCCCACTTATTATAGCACCCCCCCCACCTCTGGGGCAAAGGCCCCAGTGTGGGGAGAAGGAAAAATACACACTTAAAGGGAACAGAGCCAACTCAAGCCTGACCTTCAGGACACCTGCTCCAGAAACTTGGGAGCAGACCCTGACCCTGAAAGGGCAGTGACTGCCACTGAGCAGAGAAGAAATCCCACCTCACACCCTGTGTAGGCTCTAGCTCCTACAAGACCAGCCACACCCCATATCAAGGTGATAGTGGCCAGTACATCCTGAGGAAAGACGTGGCTTGTGTCCACATCAAATCCAGCCCTCACACCAAAGATATTTGGCACATGTAGTCCACACAGGGATGCCCTCACATAAAAACACACTTTCAAGACCATGATAATAACTGTTTCACCTAAATTCATAGAGACAGAGAAAGTTAAGCAAAATGAAATGGTAAAGATCTCCCAACTGAAGGGGCAAGAGAAAGCCCCTGAAAAAATAAATAATGAAACAGAGATAATCAGTCTACCAGTGAGTTCAAAAAGTTAGTAATGAAAATGCTAACTGAATTAAGAAAGAGAATTGATCTAAGCATGGGATCATTTTAACAAGGAACTATAAGGAAGACCCAATAAAGAAGAGATAATTCAATTTCTGAGATAGAAAACACTTGAGAAGCAATGAATAACAGACTAAATGACACAGAAGAATGCATACATGATCTGGAAGATAGAATAATGGAAATCACCCAATTAGAACAGCAGACAAAAAGACAAATGGAAAAAAAAAAGCAACATATGAGATCTATGGGCTAATATAAAATGTGTCAATATAGGGGTTCCAGAAGGAGAAGAGAGAAGGGGATCAAAAATGTATTTGAAGAAATTATGGCTGAAAACTTCCCAAACCCAAAGAAGGAAACAGATATCCAGGTACAGGAACACAGAGGGTCCCAAACAAGATGAACCCAAACAGGCTCAAACTAAGACATATCATAATTAAAATGGCAAAAGTTAGAGATAAAGAGAATTCTAAGGCAGCAAGAGAAAAAGAGAGTCATATACAAGGGAACTCCTATAAGATTATCAGCTGACTTCTCTGCAGAAACTTTGCAGGCCAGAAGGGAGTGGCATGATATATTTACAGTCCTGAAAGGGAAAAACCTACAACCTAGGTTACTTTGTCCAAAATTAATAAACCTTTAGTCAGGCTCATCAAGAAAAAATAGAGAGGATCCAAACAAACAAAATAAGAAACGAAAGAGGAGAAATAATAAATGATACCACAGAGATACAAAAATTCATAAGAGAATACTATGAATAGTTATATGCCAACAAATTGGATAGCCTAGAAGAAATGGACAAATTTCTAGAAATATACAGCCTGCCAAGACTGAGTCAAGAAGAAACAGACAATTTGAACAGGCTGATTGCTAGAAGTGAGATTGAATCTGTAATTTAAAAACTCCGAGCCAACAAAATTCCAGGAGTGGAAAGCTTCACAGGGGAATCCTACCAAACATATAAATAAGACCTTTTACCTATCCTTCTGAATCTATTCCAAAAAATTGAAAGGAGGGAACACTCCCAAATTCATTCTACTAGGCCACCATCACCCTGATACCAAAACCAGACAAAAACACTACAAAAAAGAAAATTACAGGCCACTATCTTTGATGAATATAGATGCAAAAATTCTCAACAAAATATTGGCCAACTGAATCCAATAGTACATAAAAAGGATCATATACCATGATCAAGCTGGATTCATTCCAGGGTCACAAGGATAGTTCAACAGAGGCAAATCAATCAATGTGTTAAACCACGTTAACAAAAGGGAAGAAAAAAAATCACATGATCATCTAAATAGATGCAGAGGGCTTCCCTGGTGGCGCAGTGGTTAGGAATCCGCCTGCCAATGCAGGGAACACGGGTTTGAGCCCTGATCCAGGAAGATCCCACATGCTGTGGAGCAACTAAGCTCATGCACCACAACTACTGAGCCTGTGCTCTAGAGCCCGCAAGCCACAACTACTCAGCCTGCATGCCACAACTACTGAAGCCTCGTGCCTAGAGCCCGTGCTCCGCAACAAGAGAAGCCACCATAATGAGAAGCCCGCACACTGCAATGAAGAGTAGCCCCGGCTCGCTGCAACTAGAGAATGCCCTCACGCAGCCACAAAGACCCAATGCAGCCAAAAATAAAGAAATAAAAAGAAATAAATAGATGCAGAAAAAGCATTTGACCAAATTCAACATTCATTATGATAAAAACTCTCATCAAAATAGGTATAGAGGGAACATATCTCAACATAATAAAGGTCACTTACTACAAACCCACAGCCAACAAAATACTCAATGGTGAAAAGCTGAAAGCTTTCCTGCTAAATTCAGGAATAAGACAAGGATGCTCACTCTTGTCACTTCTATTTAACACTGTATTGGAAGTCCTAGCCACAGCAATCAGACAAGAAAAAGAAATAAAAGGTATCCAAATTGGGAGGGAAGAGGTAAAACTGTCCCTATTTTCAGATGACATGATATTCTATATAGAGAACCCTAAAGTCTCCATCCCAAAACTACTAGAACTAATAAATGAATTCAGCAAGGTTGTAAGATACAAGATCAATAAATAGAAATCTGTTGCACTTCCATACACTAATAACAAAATATCAGAAAGAGAAAGTAAACAAAACAAAACAAAACAAACAAAACAAAAACCTATGGATAAACTAAACCAAGGAAGTTAAAGACCTATACCCTGAAACCTATAAAACATTGATGATGGAAACTGAGGATGATTCCAAGAAATGGAAAGATATCCTGTGCTATTAGATTGCAAGAATTAATGTTGTTAAAATGGTCATACCACCCAAAGCAATCTACAGATTTAAATCCCTATCAAAATACCCATGACATTTTTTTCACAGAACTAGAACAAATAATCCTAAAATTTATACGGAACCACAAAAGACCCTGAATTGCCAAAATAATCCTGAGGAAAAAGAACAAAGCTGGAGGTATAACCCTCCCAGACCTCAGACTATACTACAAAGCTACAGTAATCATAACAGCATAGTATTGGCATAAAAACAGACACATAGATCAATGGAACAGAGTAGAGAGCCCAGAAGTAAACCCATGCAGCTATGGTCAATTAATCTATGAAAAAGGAGGCAAGAATACACAAAGGAGGAAAGAAAGCCTCTTCAATAAGTCGTGCTGGGAAAACTGGACAGACACATGTAAAACAATGAGATAAGAACATTCCTTCATACCATGTACAAAAATGGACTCAAAATGATTTAAAGACCTAAATGTAAGACCTGAAGCCATAAAACTAAAAGAGAACATAGGCAGAACACTCTTTAACATAAATCACAGCAATATTTTCCTGGATCTGTTTCCTAAGGCAAAATAAATAAAAGCAAAAATAAACAAATGGGACCTAATTAAACTTAAAAGCTTTTTCACATCGAAGGAAACCATCAACAAAACAAAAAGACAACCTACAGAATGGGAGAAAATACTTGCAAATGATGCAAGCAATAAGGGGTTAATATCCAAAATATATGAACAGCTCATATAACTCAGTATATTAAAAAAACCCAAATAATACAATAAAAAAGAGGCAGAAGACCTGAATAGACATTTTTCCAAAGAAAATATACAGATGGCTAATAGGCATATGAAAAGATGCTCAACACTGCTATTATTAGAGAAATGCAAATAAAACCACAATGAGGTATCACCTTATACCTGTCAGAATGGCTATCATCAAAAAGCCTACAAATAACAAATGTTGGAGAGGATGTGGATAAAAGGGTACCCTCGTACAATGTTGGTGGGAATGTAAGTTGGTGCAGTCACTGTGATATTTTTAATATCTAAGTTAGGTCACATCACTCCTGCTCAAAACTGTTCACTGGCTCACTTCAGTATGGAGTTTCCTTAAAAAACTAAAAATAGAACTACCATATGATCCAGTAATCCCACTCTTGGACATATATCCAGAAAAGATGAAAACTCTAATTCAAAAAGATACATGCACCGCAATGTTCACAGCAGCACTATTTACAATAGCCAAGACGTGGAAACAACCTAAATGTCCATCAACAGATGAATGAATAAAGAAGATGTGGTATATATATATATATATACAGTGACCTACTTTAACATGAATTTGTTTGAGTACTGGTGAGATTGAATGCTCCCCCTATGTTTACTAATGGATGGTTGATGTATGTTCTTGGGCAAGCTACTTTTACCTCCTGTTCCTATTTCCTCTATTATGAGCTAGGAATAGAGGTACTAGCTTCTGGAAAATGTTTGTCAAGTGATACACAAAGGCAAAGAGCTTTTCAGTTTATCTGATATTAAATATATGACACAAAGGCAAAGAGCTTTTTAATTTATTTGATATTAAATTGGATAGTCAATGTTTAGTAATTAAATCTCAGAGATTTAGCTACAAAGTCATAAGAACACACACAAAAAGGTACACAAGTCAAAATGACTATGAATGAATAGGTTGTTTCAAATGCATAAAGTGGGTAGAAAATTTATTTTTGCACTTTCTGATGAGTTGGCAAAGTATTCCAGGCTACTGGCTCCCTCCCCACAATCAACCCTGGAGAAACTACAGAAGTATATGTGAGGTATTGATGTGAAGAAGTCACATAATGTTTGGGAGAAACTAATAAAAACACGTGAGCACTTCCCTGGTGGCGCTGTGGTTAAGAATCCGCCTTCTAGTGCAGGGGACACGGGTTTGAGACCTGCTCCGGGAAGATCCCACATACCACAGAGCAATGAAGCCTGTGCACCACAACTACAGATCCTGTGTCCTAGAGCCCGCGAGACACAAACTACTGAGCCCACGTGCCACAACTACTGAAGCCCACGTGCCTAGAGCCTGTGCTCCGCAACAAGAGAAGCCACTGCAATGAGAAGCCCGTGCACCATGAAGAAGAGTAGCTCCCGTTCACCGCAACTAGAGAAAGCCCGCGTGCAGCAATGAAGACCCAGCACAGGCAAAAATAAATAAATAAAATAAATAAATTTATTAAAAAAAACAACCCCCCCCCAAACAACAAACAAAAAAACCAAAACAAACAAAAAACAGGTGAGACCTGACCAGCCACTTTGGACTTTTATTCCACCTCGGTTCGTAAGGCTGCTGTGTTACAACTTAAGGAGATTGCTTCTTTTCAGTGCTTACAGAGTAGCTAATAATCAAGGGAATATGAGCTTATTGGGAAAAGATAAACATTAGATACCAGAGGAGTCTAACGACTATACAAAAGAGAAAAGCTGAGTAACATATTTCACATGAAGCAGAATTACTGGAACAGATGGACCAATAATATACAATAAGCAAAATAAATATCCTCAAAGACATAGGTAAGATATTATTAACATGAAGCAAGAACAAAAGACATTAAAATGACTAAGTGGAGATGTTAGGTCTGAAATTTTTAATAGTTGAAATAAAGAAAACAATAAAGTGATAATAAGGGACTAAATAGTAGATAGACACAGCTAAGAATGAATTAGTGAGATGGAAAACAAGATTGAAAAATTCTCCAGAGGTAGCAGGAATGGTTAAAGGGAGAAAATAGAAAAAAAGAGCTAGAAGCTATGGGGATAGAAATAAACCAAAAGATATCCTGACAAAAGTATCCCCAGAAAGTGGAAAGAGAAGGAAGAAAATATTTGAAGAAATAAAATGATAAATATCCTAGAATCAAGAAAGATCTCAGGTTAAAAGCACTCATAGAGTACCAAATGAAACAGATAAGGAAAGTCAGAGTAAAATCCTGAATTCAGACAAAGAGATGGTTCTAAAATCTTCAAGAAAGAAAGAGTAGAGCTTCCCTGGTGGCGCAGTGGTTGAGAATCTGCCTGTTAATGCAGGGGACACAGGTTCGAGCCCTGGTCTGGGAAGATCCCACATGCCACGGAGCAACTAGGCCCGTGAGCCACAACTACTGAGCCTGAGCGTCTGGAGCCTGTGCTCCGCAACAGGAGAGGCCATGATAGTGAGAGGCCCGCGCACCGCGATGAAGAGTGGCCCCCACTTGCCACAACTAGAGAAAGCCCTTGCACAGAAACGAAGACCCAACACAGCCAAAAATAAATAAAAATAAAATAAATTAAAAAAAAAAAAAGACAGAGTAGATCACTTCTAATGGAACAAGGTATAGGTCCATATACCTTTCAATAGCAATATTGGAAACAAGAAGTCAACAGAATAATATTTTCTAAAGCATTGAAGAAAAAAAGCATTTACGTCTAATCTGTCATTTAAATATGAAAGCATAATAAAAATACTGTCAGCCATACAAGGCCTCAGAGGGCTTGACATGTAAGTCCCAACTTTAAAAACATTCATATAGCAGCACTAAAGATACTCACATAGCAACAATAAAATGATTACAGCAAGGCACTGTAGTAGTAGGCACTGTTCTGAGAGGTTTTCATACATTAACATAAATAAATAAGCTCATCTGATTAACTCAAATAAGGAAAGAAATAAATCTTAGAGGATACTAGTAAGAGAGATGGAATGAAAAGATGATCAAATTACACATAAAAGTTTATTGTTGCCTAAGAAGAAGCAATAACCAAAGAAAACAAAAAGAAGTACAGTCATAACAATTCAAACTGAAATTCCACCTAGATAATATCAAATAGGGATTCGGGGAGAGGGGCACACACTAAATTACTTATTCTGTTAGGGGTCAATATGGATTTTAATAAGTTAAAGAAATGAACATAGACATGGTAAATTAATACAGATATAGGTCTTGAAAACAAGAATCATAAGAACAAAAATAGAATGAATTAAAGTGGAACGAATTGTTTTTTTTAAAAAAAATTTGTAAAAGGCCAACTCACATAGTTAATAGAAGTTAATGTGAGAGATTATCTTTGAGACATGAAGGTGGGGTAGGATTTCTGAAATGAAATATGGTGAAGGACACCATAGATAAATTGGGAAAAGGTTTGTGCAATTCTAAAACTAACGATGGACAAATATGTAGAATAAACAAAAAACTCCTGATAATCAACATGAAAAATACAGGAATGCCAAAAGAAAGATGAGTAAAGGCATAGAACATGAACAAATAATTTATAGAAAAGGAAACTTTCCAAAGAGGCCAATAAACATGTGAGCAAATACTCAAACTCAGTAACAGGAGAATTGCAAGTTAAAACAATTACATATGGCTTTACACCCATATTTGGCATTAGAGGATAATGCCAAATGTTGGTAGGCATATGGACACTTAAGAAGCTACTTTGATTGTTAATGGGAATAGAGACTGGTGCAGTAATTCTGGAAAGGAATGTGGTAGTGTTTAAACAAAGGGCATAAGAGTATAGTATATGTAGCTCTGATATACCAATGTTACTTGAAATAAACCAGACATAAAAGGACAAAAATTACATACTTCCATTTATATGAGGTACCTAGAATAGTCAAATTCATAGAGACAGAAAGTAGATTAGTAGCTACTAGGGGCTAGCAAGGGAGAGAATGAGGAATTATTGTTAACCGGGTATAGTTTCAGTTTGGGATGATGAAAAAGTTCTGGAGATGGATAGCGATGATAGTTGAAAAACAGTGCAAATGTACTTAAAGCCACTGCACTGTACACTTAAAAATGGCTAAAATGATATATTTTATGATAAAATGGTAAACGTGTATTTTACCACACACACGTAATGGTAGAAAACCAGCAAGCCAATTAGAAAATGGATAAAAGACATGAATAGACATTTCATCAAAGAGGGGATATGGATGGTAAATAAGTACATGAACAGATGTTCAAAACCATTAATAGGGAAATGCAAATCAAAACCACAATGTGTAGTGGTCTACACAACTATCAGAACAGCTGAAAATAGAAAGTGATAACAACAAATTCTGGCAAGGACGTGGAGAAATTGGATCTATCCAGCTTGCTGGTGGGAATGTGAAATGAAAATAGTTTGGCAATTTCTTATAAAACAAAACATGTGCTGACCACATCACCCAATCACATTATTGGCATTTATCCCAGAGAAATGAAAACTTATGTTTACACAAAAACCTGTATATGAATGTTTATAGCAGCTCCATTTGTATTAGCCAAAAAAATTGGAATCAACCCAAATATCCTTCAAAAGATGAATGGTATATTCATAAAAGAGAATACTACTTAGCAATAAAAACTAATAAAATATTGATAAATGCAGCAACTTGGATAGTTCTCAAGGGGAATTATGTTTAGTGAAAGAACCAATCTCAAAAGGTTACATACTATATGATTCCATTTATCTACATTCTCAAAATGACAAAATATAGAGATGCAGAACAGACTGGCAGTTGCTAGAGAACAGGGATGGTTGGTGTGATCATAACGGGGTAGCACGAGGAAAACCTCTTTGGTGATGGAACAGCTCTGTATCTTGACTGTGGTAGTGGTTACATGAAGCTATACATGAGGTAAAACTGCACAGAACTACACACACACACATACACACACACACAGATGAGTTAACGTAAAACTGGTGAAAAAGGGATATGGTTTATAGCTTAGCTAACAGTATGACACTAATATCTATTTCCTGATCTTGATATTGTACTACAGTTATATAAGATGTCCTCATTGGGGGAAGCTGGATGAAGGGTTCAGGGTACGCTTATGTATCATTTTTGTAACTTTCTATCAGTCCCCAATTCTTTCAAAATTAAAAAGTTAAAAAAAAGGTCTACATGCACTTAAAGCAATATATATTTTATAAGACAATACATGAATATACAACAAACCCATTGGAATGTCTCTAAGGGGAATGAGTAATGAAATGAAATAAATTATTGTTAGCCTTGCACTGGCTAATGATGATGACAGTGTGCCATAGAAATAGGAATATGATGAATTTCAAAGAGGTTAAAAAAGTATATTTTAACTCTGAATACAAATAAACCTCTTTATAAAAAGTATTTTATAAAAGCCTAGATTATGGGGCATACAAACTATGGATGAAATCCTAGCTCTGCCACTTAGCAGCTGTGTGACTCTGGGCAAACTACTCTGCTTCAGTCACCTTATCTATAAAAAACGGAACAATGTAACTCATGCCCAATGTTCCCAGGAGTGTTAAATGGGAATAACGTAGGTAAAGTAGTTAGCACAATGCTTAGCACATAGTAAGCACTCAACTATTAGCAATTATTGTTATGATTATAAATGCAAGCACCAAAATTACCTTTCAAACTGGCTGACAAAAGATATAACATTTTATCTTTCCTCTAGAAACTAAAACTAAACTGGTGAGATCAGAAACTCTTAATCTTTTTCATTATTATATTCTGAAGTTTTATATACAAATAAAATACTTGTGAAATAAATGAACAATTACAAGGTTTAATTTGATCTCATCACTAAATCTTTACTATGTACCGAAAGTTATGTACCTTCATCCTTCATGTTCCGATCTATCTGTGGACCAGCATTCCTTTCTCGGAACTGAATGCCCTGCATGTGTCTTTGCATAGCTTCCTGTATTACTTCAAACAATGGTTGATCCTGTTTGAGACATAATGGATGTTACCTCTGTTAGAAATCACATTTTTCTTATCGTCTCCCAAATTCCACAACTTAAGTTTTGTGGAAACATATATTTTTCCCTTAAAAGGAGAAATGAGGATAAGGGGTGGGACTGGGGAAAGAAGCAGGTCCTATACATCATATAATAGATCAGACCTTTGGCATATGAACATTTAACATATTGTAGTTTTAACTATACATTCTGTGACATGAAATAATTTGTCATTTGCTGATACGTGAAAAATAATCTTGTGAGCTTGTGTAATCTGCGTTAGAGTGAACAGTTCAGCTAATAAATGAATCTAGCTTATTATACAGAAATCTGAGTTTTAAATTGGCATTGCTGTTCTAAGTCATCCACATACATAGCAATGGAGATAAACTATATACTATAATGGTAATTTACTTTAGGTTAAAAAAATTTTTGGACAACTATTCTTTGAACACTTCATGATAGAAACATTGTAGTGACATAAATCTATACTAGCCCTGAGATAGCTTAGAAGTCCTCCATACCAAATAAACTATAACATAAATGCAGATCAGAAGTGGCAGAAGTACAATATCCCCGTAGATTCTTGACTGGGGGAAAAAAAAAACACAAAAAAATGTTTATTCATTCTGCACTGCTCATAAGATAAACTCTGAGCTCCCTGGATTGGTAGCCAAGGCTCTCGGCAACCTGGTCCACCCTTTCCACAATCCCTTACTACCCTGCAGGTACCCTACACGAAAAGCCAAACTAGACTGAGCAGTATGTCCTAAACTGTGCGTCAATACACCCCGTGCTTTATTATTCATTTCATCTTTAATATCTTCTCACAACTTCCCTCATCTCTGATGAAATCCTACTCACCTTTCAAGGTTTAGTTCAGGTGAAATTTTAGTTACTTTCTGTAGTCCTCCCTGAGACCCACTTACTAGATCATCTCTCTTTCTTTTATGAGACTACATAGCACTTCCCTCTTTTTTGCAATGATTGTATTATATACATGTCATCTCTTCTACCATGTTGCAAGCTCTTTAGGCAAAGAGCAAGTCTTACCTCTGCAATCTCTCATAGTAGCAGCAGGTGCTAAATAAATACCAATATTTGAAGAATTTGTAAGATTCAGATTCTTAATTTTACATGTATTTTATATTAGAAGCTAAAAGTCATTTTTCAGGAAAAACAATTATTTTAAGAAATGATCTTTACCAGTGTGCCAGCAGACAAAGGAGCAGAATCATCTGTAGGATACATTCTGGAAACTGGGCACCTGAGAATGTCTAGACCATTTGGGACCATTTTACAATAATCCTGAATACACTGCAGCCACCACCACACAGCATCCCGGCAGTTGTATCTGGCATAAATTCCTTCACCCAGGAGATTAGGAATGAGACCATGTCTCAGGGTACCAGCAAATGCTAAAATAATATTCCTAAAACAACAGAATTAGGTGAATCATTTGACATGAAAACAATCACTTAAAAAATTGAAGACAAAAAAGTCACTCTTGGTAATCATTATTTTTTATGTATTTTCTCTCTTGCCCTTATTTCTTTGTATTTTCATGTAGAAAGAGGTCATAATATAAAATAAGCACTGAATTAAAAGTCAGGAACCTTGATCCTAGCCCTGTCTTTTTCTCTAACAATCTGTGTGACTAACCACCTCTGGGAGAATTTTTTTTCATCTGTGGAGTTTGGGATTGGACTGGGTGATTTTTAAGGTCCCTCATAGCTCTAGGTTTTACTTTTGAAATCCCTCGTATTTCAAAATCTGAGTAACTAAGAACATGAATCTTATTACTTTAAATAGCAGATACCAAGAATAAAACAACCATGTAAGAAAATAAATGGGTAAAAACTGACCTTGAAAAACATAATTTATTTTCAAAAACTTGTAGAGAATATTTTATCTTTCAAAGTGTTATTCTACTATCATACACCAAATGACAGCTTTGTAAGATGGCATGACATTCTAAAAAGAGCATGAAACTGAGAAATAAGAAGACTGAGATTTAAATCCTAGTGTTGCCATCTGTATGACCTTGGAAAAGGCATTTAAAATCTCTAGGCCTCAACGCTTTTTGGCTAAACCATTTAGAAATTTAATTAATTCTATATATCAGTTCAATGCCCATTTCTTTTTAAAAAAATTTAAAAAATTTTTGGCTGCGTTGTGTCTTCATTGCTGTGCACGGGCTTTCTCTAGTTGTGGCGAGCGGGGACTACTCTTTGTTGCGGTGTGCGGGCTTCTCACTGCGGTGGCTTCTCTTGTTGCAGGGCACGGGCTCTAGGCATGCGGGCTTCAGTAGTTGCGGCACGTGGGCTCAGTAGTTGTGGTGCACAGGCTTAGTTGCTCCGTGGCACGTGAGATCTTCCCGGACCAGGGATTGAACCCGTGTCCCCTGCATTGGCAGGCGGGTTCTTAACCACTGCGCCACCAGGGAAGTCCCATGCCCATCTCTTAAATTATAGTGTAAGAGGAACTTTTTATCTTCACAGTACAAAAGTGTTAGTATGGACCGAGACACTTCCAATTAATAAAAGGTCAGAGTATTAGCAATCTTAATTATCTAGAACATGTCATACATGAGAAAGTTGAATAAAAAGTCCTCTGTCCATGAACATCTCTGCAGAGGGTGGAAGTAGAACTATCTGTGGTAGAGACAGCCATGTGTCCACCAAAATGGCTTTCCTATACATCCCAGCCTACCTTACAGTTGGCTGTGGCCAGATGACTGCATTCTAAGGCAAAAGAATGTTAAGTGCATGGAACAGGTGTGTTTTCCTCAGGCTCTCTTTCCCTCTCTGCCAGCTGACTGGAGAGAACCTAGAGTTCCTGGAAGATGGTATATCCTGAAGATAAAGGAGCCTATATCCTTTCACCACTAAGTAGAAAGTTCCCTCCTGAACACCCATACAGGATCAGAAGCAAATGAATTTTGTTTGTGAAAAGCCATTGAAATTTAAGAGTTTCTAATTCATAGCAGCTAGCACTACCCTAACAAATGCATTATCTTCTGGGAACTCATCTAGATCAGGGGTAGGCAAACTTTTTTTCGGTGAAGGGTCAGACAGTAAATATTTTAGGCTTTGTTGGCCATATATGGTCTCATCATGTATTCTTTTTTTTTTTTTAATGATCTTTTAAAGAGGTAAAAACCATTCTTAGCTCATAGGTCATACAAAACAGGTAACAGGCCATAGTTAGCGGATGCTTGATCTAGATAGTCATATGTAAAACTAAGTAGCAGAAATTTTTGACAGTACATAGAAGTGAACATTGGGAGCCCAGATAACAATGAAAGTAACAATAATTATTTTAAAAATGAACATTTATGGAGTGCTTAGCATGTGGCAGACATTGCTCTAGATACTTTAACTGTATTAGCTTATTTAATCCTCACAAAAACCCTATAAGGTAAGTACTATAACCATTCTACGGAGAGCACAAAGAGAACAAATAATTTGTCAGGTGGGCATTTGGAACCAGGATTAGAACCTGGTAGTCTGGCCCAAACCTAAGTTCTTAACCACTACACTATGCTCCTGACGTTCCACTTCCTACTTCTTAATCACGGTCATTTAGGGGCATTTGGGGAAGAAGCACACAGCCGCCCAAATTTCTATAGCCCCATAACAGTATCTTAAGTCCATAATAAAAGGTCTTATTATATATTAGATTAGTATAGGGAAGCATATAATACATTTTAGATGCTCACTTAGAAATTTCTAATTTTAAAAGGATCAAAAATAAAACTTGTCATTTGGAGAGGCAAACCTCCAGTTATTTCTCGGGTGATATCAAAACAAGGTATCATATAAATGCTTTTTTTGCTACAAGTTTTAACTTGTAGAGCAGTGATTTCAAACTTTAGTCTTAGGCCGCTGAAAATCACCTGGAGCCCCTGCAAAAACACAGATTGCCATCTGCCAACTCTGCCCTTTCCACCCCCAGGTTTGGATTCAGCAGATCCAGCATAGAGACCAAGAATTTGCATTTCTAACAAGCTCTCAGATGATGGTGACACTGCTGATTTGTGGAACACTATACAGCACTGATGTAGAACCTTTCTTTTCTACCTCCGATAAATTCATACATAATATTGTGACATAAGAAAACACCATTTTAAGTCTAGAAAACATAAAACTGGAGGTTACGAGGTCTGACATTAAAAAGAAAACCTGGTATTATAATTCTTTCTACCGGACTCCGTCAAAAAGCCAGCAATGCCTTCATTATGGAAAAACAAAAAATGGCAGACTTTCCAATTTTACCTAAAAGTTCATTTGAATTCTTACACTTAACTTGGGCATAGAAATTTTACTCTTTAGTGAGTGATGTTAGTAATATGGTTATACATTTTTTAGTTTTACTTGAAATAAAGTAGCAAATGCTGACGATAACCTGATCTGTAACATGAAGGGTTAGAATTTGGTAACTTTAAAGATTTTCACTTCTTTGAAATTCTATGATCCTATTAATTGACTACATAAAAAATAAAATAAAAAACACACCTAAGGAAAACATGCCTCCCAAATGTTGAGAATAGATGAATAAGAAAAGTCTGAAGAGCATGTGAAAAACATTCAAACATAAACTTGCATTGCAACTTTTTAGAGATTTCCTACCTGGCCTCCAAGTAGCGTCCAGTAATCAGCAGCAGACCTTTAAGGGCAATAAAAGTATCCCTTCCCCAGCAGCGGAAAATACCAGAAGAAAAGTGAGGTAAGCCTAACAGAAAACACAACAAAGTAATACATTAACCTTAACATACACAAACCTATGAACTCCATTACTATAGATGAGTTGCTCTAAACTTGGGGGTCAAGGATGAGCTAAAAAGAGTCTTCAAACCCTCTTAAGGTATCTGCAGAATGTATGGCTATACTTATGTCAACTTTTGTGTGATGAGGTTCCATAATCATATCTGATTCTTAAAGGAATCTGTCACCCAAAATAGATTAAGAATCAGTGCTAGAGAGCGATGCTTATCTGAACTGGTTCAAATGTGTGAGTCTTTAAACACAGATAAACTTTCTTTTAGTAAATTAAAGTTAAAGATTAAAATCAGAGGTCAAATATTTAACACATCAAGAAACTCTTAATATAATAGTAATGATATATTTTAAAAGGTTCTACATGCAATTCGAAGGCAACAAATTAATCTAAATATGAGATGATTACCTTAATGATACATAATTAAATGTTTATTAATCTATCACTATAGAGTTACTTTATTACCAAATTTCCCATTTACTTAAAATGACTTAGAAGTGTTATAGTTTGTTAGCCAGAAACAATTTTCACAGATGAAAACAAGGATTTCAGATGCCAAATAACTTGAACATTCTGGGTAACTGCAGCTTTTATGCATGAAGTAAAACAGAGCGACTGATGGATAAAATCTAAAATTTTACTTTTAAATTGAGTTTGGTTTCTTACAAAACATGAAAAGAATATAATTGTTATCTGCATTTGTACTAAAAACAATAATCAGTAGGAAAGTAAAGCAAAGGAAATTAGCATTTCACTCAAGAAAACTAACTATGCTAAAGTATAAATGTAACAAACATTTTAGGAAGGGAAAACTGAGGTCATAAATAAAATGTTCACAGCATTCATTCATAACTATTTTCTAAGCACTTAACACTATTTGACAATATCTTGTTTGTTTTCTGGTTTGTTGAATGAATGTCTCTCCCCAATAGAAAATAAGATCCATGATAACAGAAATCTCATTTGCATTGTTTACCAAAGTATATCACTGAAAATTGTAACTGGTACATATCACTATAAAAATTTACTGAATGAATGAAATAAAAGATTAATTATAAAAGGTAAATTGAGAGGTAAAAGAATTTGACTAAGATAAAAAAAATTGGCAATACTTCACAATTTAAGTTTCTGTTTACTGGGTCTTCACCTTGTATGTTCTTCTGTTAAGAAAACATCAGAACTAAAGGTAACATCAGACGTTTCTTTCTATATTGTCTTTCAAATAGTGGTACAAAATTTCCCTAAACACTTTGTGTATTGTTTATACATGGTTCACATACACAGCTTATATACTGGGTTGGCCAAAAAGTTCGTTTGGTTTTTTCCGTAAGATGGCTCTAGTAGCGCTTAGTTGTCTTTAACTTCATTCAAAATAATTTTGTTATATTGTATTGTGACAGCTGTCATATCAGCGTGCATTAAAAAAAAAACTTATCAAAATTGGTGAATTTTTGTGTAGCCATTTTAATACTGAAGATGGAAGAAAAAAAGCAACATTTTCGGCATATTATGCTTTATTATTTCAAGAATGGTAAAAATGCAACTGAAACGCACAAAAAGATTTGTGCAGTGTGTGGAAAGGTGCTGTGACTGATTGAACTTGTCAAAGGTGGTTTGCGAACTTTTGTTTTGGAGATTTCTCGCTGGACGATGCTCCATGATCAGGTAGACCAGTTGAAGTTGATAGTGATCAAATTGAGACATTAATTGAGAATAATCAACATTATATCACATGGGAGATAGCCGACATACTCAAAATATCCAAATCAAGCACTGAAAATCATTTGCACCAGCTTGGTTATGTTAATCACTTTGATCTTGGGTTCCACATAAGTTAAGTGAGGAAAACCTTCTTGACCGTATTTCCGCGTGAGATTCTCTACTGCAACGTAACGAAAACATTCCATTTCTAAAACAAATTGTGACGGGCGATGAAAAGTGGATACTGTACAATAATGTGGAATGGAAGAGATCGTGGGGCAAGCGAAATGAACCACCACCAACCACACCAAGACCAGTCTTCATCCAAAGAAGGTGATGTGTGTATATGATGGGATTGGAAGGGAGTCCTCTATTATGAGCTCCTTCCGGAGAACTAAATGATTAATTCCAACAAGTACTGCTCCCAATTAGACCAACTGAAAGCAGCACTCGACGAAAAGCGTCTGGGATTAGTCGACAGAAAACTCATCATCTTCCATCAGGATAACGCAAGACCACATGTTTCTTTGATGACCAGTCAAAAACTGGTACAGCTGGGCTGGGAAGTTCTGATTCATCTGCTGTATTCACCAGACATTGAACCTTTGGATTTCCATTCATTTCGGTCTTTACAAAATTCTCTTAATGGAAAAAAAATTTCAATTCCCTGGAAGACTGTAAAAGGCACCTGGAACAGTTCTTTGCTCAAAAAGATAAAAAGTTTTGGGAAGGTAATGGAACAAAACGGTGCATATGGTGTTCAATAAACTTCTTGGTGAAAATTTAAAACGTGTCTTTTATTTTTACTTTAAAAACCGAAGGAACCTGTTAGCCAACCCAATATATGGTTGATGATGTAATTCTGATGATGATGATGACAGCAGCTATCACATATATATATAGTACTCTGTCTGGCACAGACTTCCTGGTACTTTAACCCACTTAACACCTTGCATAAAATGTAAGTATAGATAGATCCAAGGATGAGTTTGAGTTGGTATGCCCCAAAATACAGGCAGTTAGGCTTTGTTAAAAAGTCAAAACTATAAAATCTCTAGCACTGATGTGTGGAAATGTTTGTATTAACTTTTTGACCTCTGAGAGTATATGACTTAAGATCACACATCTTCTGAATGATTTCTACCTTGTCAATTATTATAAAAGCTTATAATTATATATATATTTTGCACCACTGTCACCAAAGGAAGGTATTCCTGGCCTTTGTATTCATTTAAAAATGAAACCAAGAAATCTATCTGCAAATCTGAGTACAGTCCTATATATTGTTAGTATGGAGTATATAAAACTCTCCCTTAGGATGTTAGAAAGAAATCCCAGAACCTCTATTTATATTTATGAACTTATCTTTTTAGTTTATCTTTTTGTTTTATATTGTACCTGATATGTAAACATACCAAGTATCGTAACTTATATCAGTATATCATTTATGATATCAATATATCTGTATATTTATTTTGGGAGTGCTTAACAACAGCAGTGAATAATCAAAAATGTTGAGATCACTATTCTATGTAATAGGCTTCTAAACAATAGGCTTTAAAATCAAATTCTGCCTATCAACTTTTTTTCACAATGGCCCTGTTAAGTTTTATGACCATCTGCATGGATTCACAGGGGAAAGTACCAGAAGGAGATCAAATAGTTGAGTGAACATCTAAAACACGATTACATAATTAAAACATTCAGAAGGTTCATATGATCATTCCAAATGAAAAGTTAACTTCTTTTTTAGTTGTTGGGTCCACTAGGTCTTTTTTCTTGGTCTGAGCAAATGCAAATTTAAGGGTAAACAGAGGAATTCACACAGACAATATTGTTACTTTCATCCTGCAATTAGTATTTTTCAGTTTAGTTTGGAAAGTTCTAAACTTCAGTGGACTCAAATATTAAATACTTCTTAGAAATAGCTTGAAATTTATTGAAAAGAAACCAAAAGCCTATTTTGCTTAGATTTCAACTTGTTACTTGATTCGGGTTTTAAATCTACTTTCAGGAAAAATACCAATAGAGCTGAAAGCATTTGATTGCAATTAGACACATAATAAAAATTATTTAACATTTGTTTAATGCTTTGTAACTTGTAGAGGACCTTTACAAGGTTCGGTTAATTTTTAATATTGGGAAACAAGTATAGTGTAATGGAAAAAGGGTAGTAAAACAAATCTGATTAAAAAATGCAAAATGTCAAAAGTTGGAAAAAATAAACATGAAGAAAAGGATTAACTGGCCACAACAAAAAATGCACATAAATAAATGTCTGGTGCACAGTGGTAATTAAATAGTTAGCATGGTTATTATTTTTACAAGTGAATACCTATGAAATTTTACTAAGCAGTAACATGAAGTCTTGAATAACATCATGAGTTTTTTAAATAATAATTTCTTCATAATTTCCTCTCTAATCCTGACTTGCACATTTAACCTTGTACATAATTTCTTACCTGCGGCTAGAGACACACAACACTGCTCCTTCTCTCTTGTGATTTCATTCAGCCTGCACGGTACATCCATAAGGGAAGGTGAAAGAAGTGGCAGAGAAGGGAATTGTCCTACTCCACACATTTGGACTGAACCCAGGGAAAGGTGTTTCACAAGGGTAGAACCGTTCTGAACAAAGCTGCAACAATGTTATAGGGTTCAAAATATTATGTGTAGAAATACAAAATTTTTTATTATTCATTTATTTATTCAAAAAATTTTATTAGGGTAAGAACACCTAAGTTGAGACCTACCTTCTTTAACAGATTTTTAAGAGTACAACACAATATTGTTATTTATAGCCACAATGTCGTACATCAGATCTCAAAGCTTACTCATCTTGCATACCTGAAATTTTATACCCATTGATTCAAAAATTTTTGGCAGTATTATTTTACTTGGTTTCTTCCCTTCAAAAAGTCTCTCTACACAAATGTGTAACAATGCTAATATCAGTTGAACAAAATTTTCAATTTGGATAAGGTTTCAGAACTGCTTTCATTTCACCCAGTATTCTGTCTAGCTGGCTTTAAAAGGCCTGTTGTAAAACAAATGGTAGGGCTGAAGTTTTGTTCTTTCTGAAATCATGCCCAAATTGATTTGGCAGCTCTTCACTGGTACATTCCGACCTGTGGTTCCATTTTAGGGAAATTCACCAATAAAGGCAAATTTCATTTATAATAATAGCAGAATATTTTTTCTCTTAATTAATGAAAAATTAGAAAAAAGAATGGTGTGTGTAGATTTATGAAATTGTATCCATTAACTTAACAAGTCAAGGAATAAATAGAAACAGATAACATAAAACAATTAAAATTTCCCATCAACATGTTTTATGGTTTTTTTTTGTTTTTTTGTTTTTTTTGTTAAAGATTGATTGATTGATTGATTGATTGATTACTATGTTTGGTCTTCGTTTCTGTGCTAGGGCTTTCTCTAGTTGCGGCAAGCGGGGGCCACTCTTCATCGCGGTGCGCGGGCCTCTCACTATTGTGGCCTCTCTTGTTGCGGAGCACAGGCTCCAGACGCGCAGGCTCAGTAGTTGTGGCTCACAGGCCTAGTTGCTCCGCAGCATGTGGGATCTTCCCAGACCAGGGCTCGAACCCATGTCCCCTGCATTAGCAGGCAGATTCTCAACCACTGCGCCACCAGGGAAGCCCATGTTTTATAGTTTTATAGAACAGATTTTAATAACTGTTTGTTTTTGTGTGTTCCAGATTAAAGGATGTTAATAAATTTACTATCCACTTATCAACTTTTTCAGCTCTATGCGTGTATGACAATTCCTCATGTTTTGGTCTTTTAAGAGTGTTTAAACTGACTGTATATGGCTTCTACACAAACATGCTTATTTATTCAAGCTTTGCTGGATATACCTTGACATCTGCTTCCATGCTATATCCAGGAGAGTGGTATATGCACCAATTAATATAGCATCAAAGTAACATGGGATAAGGTAACGTGGGATCTGCTTCAGGTAGAAGAACATAGCCTGCAACCATTTACCAACCTGTTATAAAAATAATTTTAAAAGTTAATTTGATGTGCTTATAGGCTAGGTGTATTTTAAAAGCTAAATCCAAACATGCAATTCTACTATCTAGCAATCTATTAACCAGATTTTCACTTATTAGAACTGAAAGACAATGAAGAAGGGAGGAAAATGTTTCAGTTTAGAAAATAATGTTTCAGGTTAGAAAACAATATAAATATTATATGTAGTATGTTAATATACTTCTTATTGTGCCCTTGTTTTTTTGGACTAGAATATAGCTGTACTTACTTCAGCAATGGTTCCTGACCGTGAAATAAGCCGGTTACTGACATAGTCAATCATCCAGTCTCCAGATCTCAAATTATCACAAAAGGGATGCCCCAAGTCATTCTTTGGTCTTATTTCTGCCAATATGGACATTAATCCTGAAAATTCAGAGAAATATCATGACAATTTAATCACTGGCAAAGGTAGTTTGTTCTCATAGCCTGGGCTGCTGCTAGTCTCTAGTGATTTGGGGTGAACACGTATACAGGTAGACAGAAGGGCTGCACAGTCCTTAGTAGCACTTCCCATGGCTGGAGATAAGTGTGTCAACACTGACTTGAACCAAGATACAAGGGCATACTGAAGGGGACTGCTGTCACAGGAGCTATGCGGAGTTTTCCTAGATTCCTATTTTCTGGGGCTGGTCCTGCTCTTTTGAATTTTAATATTACAATATTCAAAGGCAACTGGCATAGCTTCCCTGCCTTAAGGATCTGGGGGAAGAAAACTGATAAGTCTACATCTTTTCACAGTTGAAAAGTGGTGGATTCCTTAATATTCAGGCAAGATTTAAGAAAATCATAGAACTGGTTTCAGAGACAGCAAGAGCACCTATGGTGGTAATAATAAAGTCTGTTTTGGAGAGGCTCTTTGAAATATAACAGGAGGTACTTGGAACTAAATGAAGTATCAAAATGAGGTATACAGGCATATCCTCAAGTACTACTCAGACAGAAGTATTAGAATTCCTATGCATATATAGCACATTCTATTATTTCAATGACAGAACAATAGTACAACTTTCATTATTTAATAAGGTAGTAATTTCCACCTTAAAATTTATATTGGCTTCACTGACTTCATGTCAAATAAATTTATTTAGTTAGAATTTAATTAATTTTACTGTGTGTATAGCATGTTTTGAGAAATTAAAAAATAAATATATAAATTTAAGATATTCTTTCCTTCAGGAAGCTTATAATCTTCTTTAGGAAACAAAGCTTAAAACATAAAAAAATCTAAAAACAAGACAGTATAAAATAATGGCCTATATATACCCTAGCATTTTCAGGGAAGGTAAATATTGCTCAGTAAGAGTTAGTTCCACTTACTGAATAATGGCATGACATGATGGAGCAGTGTCTTAGAAGAGAGGTCTGATGATAACCAATGGGATGGTATGATTTGTGGAAGAGGTATCAAGAGGTTGGAAAACTGGTTAGTTGGTTTTGTAGACAGGACTTAGTCCTAGACAGGATGATAACCATGGAAATAAAAAGGAAATGGTATACCAAAAGAGAATACAGAAAAAAATCCAGAAGTCATGATTATTGATTTGGGGTGAACACATGTACAATAATTTTGATTAATTATTGATCGAATGTTGAGGATAAAAGGGGCAGGTCCAAAAGTGGATTCCTGGATTCCAACATGACTGAATATGTATTGTTACAAGTAGTAGGGAAGGGGGATTTTGGTTAGAGGAGAGAAAGGTCAGTGAAATGGTTAAGTGTGATTTAATCTGAGGTTGCTATTAACAGCCTGCTGGAAATATCAGGTGGCTGCTGGAAATACTAAATTGCCAGAGGGTAAAGGGATTGGTACAGAGTAAAAAATAAATCAGGTAAGGGCAATTATATTTAGAAAGAATGAGAAAAATCATTTCATGAGAAGGTAAAAAGAATTAGTAAAAAACCAGACTTAACTTTAAGAAACATAAAGGCCAGAAAAGAAGTTCACACAAGTATGGTCTTTTCAGGCAAACAGAAGGAGTTTAACAGCTCAGAGTGAAAATGGTAGGTATCTGCTTAAGAGTGGTAAGATATACACTTCTTTATTACTCACAGCACAAAACATTTTTTGTTGAAAATGAGAATATTTTAGAAAAAAACAAAATGCCATAAGCACAAAAAGTCTTATAAATTTTTGAGAGCTTCTTATGTGCTTGATTTTGTAGAAGGTATGAAAGCTAAAAACAAGAATCCCCCAAAAGGCAAACATTGTTCTTTCTCAAGGTACAGTCTACTTAGTGGAGTTTTAAAGCTAATTATCACTGAATACTTACTATGAACTAAGCATTGTCTAAGTACTTTACATGTATTAACTCATTTAATCCTAACAGTAACCCCTTGCAGTAGATTCTATTTTTATCTTCATTTTACAGATGAGAAAACTGAACCACAGAGAGTTTACCATATAGTTATACAGCTAGTCAGTGCAACCCACAAAGTGTTGTTCTAAAGCCTATTTCTTGACCACCATAATAAAGATTCATAAAAAAAATTACACTAATTATTAAAATAAGGCAGTAAATTCCAAGGGCTAATAAGAGACATACTAGATAAATGCAATGGGTGTCTGGAGGACAAAGAAATTACTGTGAAAGCAATAGTTAAGGAAGGATTTGTGGAAGATGTAAGAATTGAATTGGCCCTTAAAGATGGGTTAGATGGACAGAGAAATAAGGAGGAGTTGAAAAGGAGGTTTGATAAGTGGGAAACTATATGAACCAGGAATACATGTGCGATAAACCAAATTTCCTAGATAAAAATCTAAGAAAATATTACCAACCAAATGAATTAAACTGATAGTTAAATATTTAGTTCCTGTATCCCACTTTACAACTACTCTAACTACATAATATTTAACTAAAAGTTCTCTTTGTAGGCTAAAACAAATATGCAACAAAAAAATATTTCCAATTAGACAAAAAAGGAAGATGAATATATTTACAACCTAGTCCCACTTGGAGCCCAAACGAATGATCTCATTTAATCCTCATAAAAGTCTATGAATTAGACAATATTATTCACATTTTACGGAGGCAGAAGTTGGGGCACAGAGAATTTAAGTTACTTGCCAGAGGTCAATGAGTAGGTGGCAGAGCCATAATTCAAACCCAAGCAGTTGAACTCTGAGCCCATACTCTTATTCCTATAAGGAAGACACCATATGACCCTTAAAAACAAAAACAAAAACAAAAAAACCCGAAAAGTTTCACTATCCTTATACTTGCTTACCTTGAAGACCTGCATATTTAAGAGATGACCAGTTTGGTATGTTATAACACCCCCCACCATCTTCTTGTTCTTCTGATTCACATCGGTAAAGTACCTGATTTAGCTCAGCCAAAGTTAATTTAGAGGCAATACTAAAAGTTGGAAAATAAAGAAAACTGGTTAAACATACTGAAATTTCACTTGCTCTCAATAAAAATAAAGAAAATCTGAATCATAACAAAAAATGTTTTAGCAATGTATGTTTTAGGAACTCAGCGTTATGCTATACACTGTAAACAATATACATTTATAAATAATAATTAGAGGATAAACATGCTAAAAACTCAATTAGAAGTAACATTTCTCCCAAGCCAAGGAAATAATCAAGTGCTAAATTTTATTAATTAGAAGTATACTGGAAAAATCTTTTGGTTGCTATATCCTTTATCTTATAAATTTGTTTTTAATCTTTCTAGTTCAGACTTAGTTCTTCCTCTCCTTTATGTTCTCCTATGTGGGGCAATAAGAACTTTTTATGCTAATTATCTTAAACTCAAAATAATTATCAAAGGACCAATAAAACGATAATCAAAAGTCACAGTTAACCACCTAGGAAATCATGTGTTACTCTACTGCTACCTTCCTCTCCTTTTCTCCTTTCCGCTCCTAAGGTTGCATTACCCTTCAGCTTGGTCGTTTAAGAAACCAGATTTCCTTAGATAAAGATGTTTCTTGCTAATGAGCAGAAGGAAGTGTTTAACTATCATCGCCTTGGTTTCCCTTTGTCCAGTTAGCAGTGAGATTGTGTAAATGACTACACCTGAATGCAACTGAAACCCTACTTTCTTTTCTTGCACTTCTAACTGCTCAGGTAATTTCATTTTATATAACTGAATACATATCCTCTTGAATGTACTCCCTTCTTTCTCTTTTAGTTCTGTCTCAGCTTAGAAAACTGTCAGCTGTGCTTTGTTCCCTCTGTCTTTGCTAGCCTCCCTCCTCCCAGCTGGGACTGACCCTTCCTCTGCAATTTGTGAGTCAAGAGTGAGTCAAATCTATCAGTAGCCTCAGTACCAACTCCATTCTAGTGCAATGTTTTTCAAGATGTAGCCAGTGAACTCCTTGCATAAGAATCATCTGGAAAGCATATTAAAGTGCAGATTTCTTGATCTTGTCCCAAAATAATCTGAGTAGCTCTGATGAGGAATGTGCATTTTATAAACATTCCGTAGAAACACAAAACTGCTTCATCACAGATTTTTTTTTAGAATGTAACTACTAAGTATGGTTTGAATTAAGAGTTAATATCCTTATTAATAAAAGCTCTTAAAAAACAACAAAAACAATTGAACAGAACAGAAAAATGAGCTAATATGTAAAATGACATATCACCAAATAAATACAAATGGCTGATAAACAAAAAAATTAGCTTAATATTTAAAATAAATTGAGATATCATTTTAAATTATTTTATATTTACCAATTTGACTAATAATAGCTAACACTTACTGATCACTCACTCTGTGTCAAACACTATTCTGCGAGTCACTGTAATTATACCTCTTAGGTAACTTGCCCAAGGTCTTACTTCTTACAGCTAAGAGTCTGCAATTGGACTCAAACCCCAGCAGTCTAGTCGCATCCTCTACGCTCTTAAACATTACATTAGAATAATATATACTCGGTATTAGTAAGGATGTGGGATACTAGACTCTTTTACATAGAGCTGAAAATATTAATTAATATAATCTTTCTGGAGTGGATTTGGCAGTATTAAAAGCCTCATATATACAGACAGTCTAACTCAGAAATTCCAACCTTGGAAATTATCCTAGTACTCATGATATCAAACATATATTGAGCATTCGTTATGTGCCATGAATTGTGTTAAGTGCTTTATATGCATTATCCTATTTAATCCTTACAAAATCTAAGAGGTAGGAACTATTATAAGCCCCATTGTCCAGATGAGGAAACTGAGATGAAGAAAGTCTAAATAATTTGTCCAAGATCATACTGACAGTGGTGAAGCTGGAGTTAAACCCAGCCTTAAATTTCAAAACCCATACTCTTTAGTACTATATGGCACCACCTAGCAAGGGCATGATTAGTAAAGGAATAACTAAGGATTTATGCAAAGATGAATGTACAAAGACGTACATAATAGGGAATAATTGGGAGCAATTCAGCTGTCCAAAAAATGTAGACTGATGAAATAAATTATGGTATAGCCATATATTAGAATAATGCATTGACATTAAATAAATGAAGTGGTAAGAAATATGATGTATGCAACTTAGTCTCAAATAGCTCAGAAAAACTGTGTATATGTGTATAGAGACGTGTATATATATAGACAGATAAATATGTATAGCATATATATGTATGCATGTCTATCTATCCATCTATCTATCTATCTGGGAGTGTATGAGTAAGAGAGCATGCATGCATACACAGGCACAAGCAACAGGACGAAATGTTAACACTAAGTGATGAAAATACTCCTGGTCCTTAGACTATCCTTTAAGCAACAAGGATATACAGGACTCTTAAAACTGCTTAAATCAGGCTTGCCGGTAACTTATCAGTTATTAAAGTGCAAATCTCCATAAAATAAGGCATACTTACGAAGCAAAAGGAATTTTTAATATAGGATCTGTGTTGTCAACAGCAAGACTCCCAGATTTAAAATGAGGACTGAACTGTGTCAGATGATTTCGAAGAATTCCAACAGCAGCTTGTGCATGTGGATCAAGACTAACTCTGAAAACATTAATTAAAATATAGTTAATTTTTAGGAGTAATTTATTCAAAATTAACAGGATATGTAAAACACTTTAGATATAAGTAAAGTTAACAGTTTGAACTCTAATTAACATACCTGAATATAATAACACTTCCAGGAGACAAATTTTCAAATTCTATTTCTTGAATACATTCATTGGGTCCTTTTGTGGTAATTCCAGCTTGTTTAACAATTTTACTTTCATTAAGCTTGAAAAAAATAATATAAAACCTTTCAATAAATAATTCTAATGTCCTTAAAATGTTAAATACAGTAGTGGGAAGAGAGTCCCAAATACCTGAATATGTTCTCTAATTTCTACTGTGATATTTGGCAGTCCATTGATTGAATTAGCATCCTTCCTATAAGGTTCCGTATTTCTCTCAACAGTTCTAGCTTCAAGAACTACTTCTTCAATTTTGCCTAGGAATATATAAAAACTTTAACAAAATTTCATATTAAACCATCTGAAATTAAGAATTGGTAAAGGGGTTTTAAATCACTTAACTTAAAGTTGAATATGAAATATCAGTTAATTAAAAAAAAAAAAACAGTCTGAAAGTAGATGATTCTACCCAAGATGCAGCTTTTACACAATGCTTTAAAAAAAATCACAACTTAATTAACAAAGCTTTATTTGAAAAGAGATCCCATCAAGTAATAATCGCTTAGCTCTGGGGAACAATGTACAACCTTCCTAATATTGAGTGGAGAGAAAGTAGATCACTTGAAAGGCTTACATTTAAAAAATGGAATATTTCAAAGATAGAAAAAATAGGGAAAAATTTAAAACACCCAGATCTCTCTACCTCGCTTAAGAAAACATTCCAAATCCAACTGAAGTCCCTGTGTACCCTTTCTCCCCCTTCAGAGGTAACCACTACCTGAAGGCTGGGGTTCATTGATCCTGTGCATTTTTACTACATGTGTATGTTTCCCTAAGCAACATATACTATTCTCCATATGTCCAAGTTTATTTAAGTGGATTCAAGTTATATATACATTTATGCAACTTCCTTTCTATTGGACAACACTGTATTTTTTTTTTAGGTTTGTTCAGCTAATATAGATTAGCTCTACCTCATTTATTTCAAATGCCAGATAGTATTCCACTGTATGAATATACCAAAATGCATTCATTTTATTAACATTGTTATTGTTTCTCTCTACTATAAATAATGTTACAATAAATATTTCTGTGCATATTTCCTAATGGAAATGCAGAAGAGTTTCTCAGATATATACCTGGGAATAGAATTGCTGGACCAAAGGATATATAAAACTGCAACGTTATTATTTAAATAATTTGAACTTTAAGCCATTAATCTGACAATGCAAGCCTTTTTGATCCAGAAATCTACTTCTGGAAATATATACTAAGAAAATTGTTCAAAAGAAAAAGAATTATTCCTAGTGTATATTCAAATCTTAAAGAACACTGCTAAACATACCCCAAAATATTAAAAATGGAATACTAACATAAAATATGAAATATTTAACATAATGAAAATCACAATTTTGTGGACTGATAAAATGGAAAATGTTTTAAGGATGATCACTGATCAAAAAAAAAAAAAACACCCCTGAGATACTACCATATACACTGAGTGCAGCCATGTAAAACTATATATGTACATTAGCAACAACCAAATAAGATTACTGAATATAAACTTGTGAATAGTCAAAAAAAGTAATAAACATTTAACTCTGAAACTATTCAAGTTGATAATTTCTAAAAATGGGAGTTATGAATATTTAGCAACTAGCAACCAATATAGAATATGGTGATTTTTATGAGAATCTTCATTCACTCAATCAACAGACTTGGACAGCTGCTGTATGCACAGGAGCATGTTATGCCGTAATATATTATATATAATAATAAGGAAGGAAATGAAATACACATGTCTAGAAAAAAATCAAGCAATACTAAGGATATATCTCAAGGATGTATTTTATAACTAAGTGTTAGAATGATATAGAGAGACTATAATTACTTTATGTTCAGAGGACAGAGAGTTCACTGAGTACTTAGAGAAAGCTTCTCAAAGGAGGTGAAACTTTAGTCCTTGAAAGATGTAAAGAATTCATAAATAAGTGGAAGTAAGACTACTTGGGGAACAGTGAAAATATCTATTTGGTTGAAACAGTGGAGTGACACAGGGCCAGGAAGGTAGGTGAGGATGGATTATAAAGAGCCTTAAATATTAAACTATTTTCCATTTTGGTTTATATATGTAAATATGTGTATACACATACATAAAAACACTTGGACACACATATGAATATATGTACATACATATATACAAACACATGAACATACATATATATTTTCCTGGGTATAGAAGAAATACATGTTCATTTTATACAAATTAGGAGATAAGGGAATGTACTAGGATGAAAACAAAATCACTTCACAACTCAAAAAATGTTAACATTTGAGAGTATTTCCAGGTTTTGTTCCATGTAGCAAAAATATAAGCTATCAAAAATTTCTAATTCTTTTTCTCAACTACATCTACACTTGCACTGTGTTACAATATATACGATATGTAACAACAATTTAATAATATTTATTATTATTATTAACAATTTAACAATATAATCACAATGACACTTTTTAGATCACATTACCAGGGATGCACATTTGAGGCACTTCCTTGCTGTAAAATGAAGTCTTGGGATTCCTGAAAGCAGTTCTAGACACAGATACAACGGATTGATGGATACTAGGTGAGTGTCTTGTTACTGCCACTATGTCTTCATCAACTTGATCCACATACACCTGAGAAAAAAAGAGAAAACACATTAGTGCTCAAATTGGGAAGACTCTAAAATTGACCTTAAGAAAGAAACCTAGAAAATTTAGTTTCTTGCCTGAATAAAACCCTTGGCTCCAAGCTCTTGGTGAAGTTTATTGATGGCACACCTGGCCGCAATGATGCCACTTTGGAAATTAACTTCACCGATATTGGATGGCGATACTTCAGGATTCCACTTAGCGTAAAACCGTTCTTCAGAAACTACTGAAATCTGAACAAAATTAAAACTTAGCCATGTGTACATTTTAATTACAATGAGAACTTTTGGCAAAAATGATCAAAGTTTTTGGCCTTGTGGATTTTAAAAAACAACACATAAACAAACCTGATGAGGCACTAATTCGTCATAGCCCTTAGTACTTCCACTAGCACAACATGCCATAGAAACAATCGTGGAACTTGGGAGAGCATCATATGCTGACCTATGCTAGAAAACAATAAAAAAACAAAAACAAAAACAAAAAAACCCAAAAGTTTATTTTCTTTCAAATGCAAAGTGCCATCCTATAGCATAATGAAGTAAAAGTGCATAAATACATTTGATAAGATACATTCATTTGCTTTAAAACAAATAACAAAACGCTCAAAAACCTTTGTATCACAATCACTAAGGCACTATTTTGAAGTTTTGTGGCTATTACTACCACTAAATAGCAGGGAACTAAATATCAAAACATTTAGCAAAATCAGTAAATACAAGAAACACGTTAGATGCTTACCACAATAGGACACTCATTATCATGGGTCATATCCATAAACAGGGCATGTGCAATAGCTGGCATTAAAGGCCTCAAACAGGGTTGAATGAAGGATCCAACAGGTTCTCCTCCATATCGGTAAACTAATCTGCCCTCTTCATGACTGTCACATGCACTCATTGCCTCTGCAAGGTATTACAGAATATTTTAACAATCTTCATTATCAATGTCCAAGAAGAGATTAGATTTCGTATCATGACTGACTTTCAAAAAAAGACCACATAAATATTATAAAAAATAAAACTGCTTTAAACATTTAAACAAATGTCCATTAGTTTAAATGACAAAAAAGTCTTCTCTGTAACTTAACCAGAGAAATGGTTCATGCAGGTAAAAGGGAACATATGTTGTTTATTAGGATGTTGGTTATATAAAATCCATGGAGAAAAATCTAAAGATTAATATAATATAGGCAGGTAGGAGATGAAAAACAGATTTGTATATTTTCAACAACCAAAAAAATGGTTTTGTTCATGAATCATCAGTTCATTCCACTGCTCTTTCAAGTTAAAACGAGATATTTTACCCCAAAGTGGAAATTTTTACTGATGAAAACAGACTAAGTTATACTAGGAGATTTTGAGTAGAATATTTAAAAGAACAGTAACTATGTTGAACATTATTAAATGCTGTATATAAAGCTATTAAATGCCTTTTAATCTACTTAAACAAAAACTAAAGCTTTAGATGGGAAAAACACTTTCAATAAACCTACCTCTTATTAAGGAACTAATGCCCAGTCTAGTAACAAAGATATTGTCCAGGTCTTCACTTCCTGTGAACAGTTCAGCTACTACATATAAATTGGGTTGCAATTTCCTAGCAGCATCCAACATGTACTGCAAAAAGCACAGTCACAAATGTAACAGAAAGAGAAAAGCAAGATGGTGCAGGGGAAGGAGAGGAGGCAAGATTAGGCATGGATTTGACAAAGGAAAATATCATGTAGCAAGACAAAATGGAAATCCAACAAGAATTTCCAAATAAAGTAATTGTGCATATGTAAGAAAACATAAAACAGACCAATACGTACAGGAAACAAGAGAATTTATAAAGACAATATAACAGTTAAAAAGGACGATTAGATTTTGCAGATACAGGGACACAAGGGGGAGGAAAAAAGGAAGAAGAAAAATGTTAGTGTCACATTAAAAAATGTAAACCATAGCACTGCAGTTCTGCTAGGATTTCCCCCCGTTTTATGTTTGTTTTTAATACCTCTAATCAGACTATTAATTTCCAGGCACTTGACTAAGCTATTCATGATAAATTCCCTACTGCTGAATCATTTAGCTATTGCAAAGATTAGGTCTGACCAGACTGAAACCAGTTTTTCCTACAGATGATAATAAACTTTTTCTTTTGGCCATGCTTTGCAGCTTGCGGTATCTTAGTTCCCCGACCAGGGACTGAACTTGGGCCATTGCAGTGAAAGCACTGAGTCCTAACTACTGGACCACCAGGGAATTCCCCAAAACTCTTAATCAGATCAGTTCCAAAAAGTTTTTTTTAACATAACATTTGCACAAAGACTAATAAAATCTTGAAATTGTATCAAGTAAGATCCTAGAGGATTATGTAACTTAAAATTAAGCAAATTAAATTTTAATATTCTAAGTTTTTCCATAATGTTATAACAATCTTAAAAGTGTATTTTTTTTTTTGATGTTGCTATAAAGGCACACACAAAAAAACCTCTGCCATTTTTTGAAGCTAAGAAACGTCTACTACCTTAACTAATTAATGTTCATTAAATTCTTCCAAATCAAATCAATTTTTCATCACAGGACTTGAAACATATACATTATAATACTGCTTTAAAAGTATAGAAATAGATGTTTTTCAGATAAGCACACATTTCCAAAGAACACTAACTTGTGACTAGAAAACTATCAAAGATCTTATAAACAGAATGAAAATTTGAAGTGTTTACAAAGCTGTAAATGTAAAAGATAATGCTGTAAGTGTTGGCATTGCTTAAGTTACTGTAAAAAACCCAAAGAGGAATAGAAAACTTTTATGTTTACATTTTTATAACAATTAATAAAAATTGAATCAATGAGGCTAAAATAGTTTCAATATGCTGTAATGTTAGGGTTTAAATAATCACTGTAATATGAAATAAGCTATTCAACTTCACAGTGGCTACTCATGTATTGAAAGCAACCTAAAAATAACAAGAATAAGACAAATTAATATTTATATATTAAAATATTAATAAGATTAATTCTGTTAAAATATTAACATTAAAATATGAATAATATTTTAATAATATATATACAGCAATATGGTTGTACGTGTATTATCAGAGACAATATAATGTACTTCCCTAACTTAAAATAAAAATATTAACTCAAACATTTTATAGCCCAGTACTCCATAACAGCTGCATCAAAAAATTGTCAGAATTATGCAAATTATGCAAGTGTTAAATACTACCACCAAATCAATGTTGGTATCCAACTAGCAAAAGGAAGCATATATTTGTATACTCTATTTAAGGAAAGCTAGGAAAGAATACTGAATTTCTTTTCTTAATGTAGATGAATTGTTTTTATGTACCTCGGCTACATGAAGAGGTGTTGAGTGACAGTTATCAAGACGGACTCCCTGGAAATAAGTCGCAGTTATTTCAGTGTATTTTTTCATGTGTGCCCAGAGATAAGGACAGTCCTCTGGTTTTTTCCCATAGCGTAATTTAACACTGTCTCCCCAGCAAATAAGTTCTCTCCTTAGATAAACATCTGAACCTGTTAAGAAAGGAGTTTGCTTTCAATGGTTTGAGAAACAAAATGAAAACATTTACTTCAAGGAAAAACTTGTTTTTAAAACACATTTACTATTTCTAACACAAACCATATATAGGTTAAAATTACATCTAAAATGGCATGGGGTAAAATTTTTTAAAGTTAATAGTAATTTGGATCTCATATCTATTTTGCTAAAATTGTACCTTATTGTCTCTTCTAAAAATGTGTGCTTAATGGCAAAAGTTTAAGTTACTTCTTGAAAGAAAACAACAATAGTAGGCCTTTAAAGCTATAGTTCTACCAAAAACATTTAAAGCTCCGTCTCCACCTTGCTACCAATTTTTGGCAATAGGTTACATTAAATCCATGGTGTAGAGCAGAATGTCTTTTTTCATTTAGAATGGTTAGAAAGGAGAGGGCAGAGATACTTAAATCTAAAGCTACACTCTTTTTTTTTAAAAAAAATGAGATTTCTGAATTAAATTTAATGTCATTAAAACAGGCTTCTAATTCTAAAATGTTAAAAAATAAATATATTGATAGGTCCCTGCAAAATTCTTCCTGGCAATGAAATAGCTGTAGAAAAATAAGATGCTAGTATTAAGTGAGAGGGAATCTAAAAACAATTGGTTTCTAGTTTAACTGCCATTCAAATACCTTAAATACTCCTCTGGCTAATGAGTGAAAATATCTCTTATAGTAAATAGTTGTAATAATAGAGGTTTCAAATGTCTTTTAAAAATGCAATAAATTGTTGCCCAAATAAACTTTTAGGCAGGACCACAATATAAAATAGATATATAAAAGCTATTCTGTTTGAGGAGATAAGGGGTAGAAAGGGAAAGGAGGGAAAAGAAGAAGGTGAATCCCATCCTATCAATCCCTTCTCTTCTCTCTCAAACTGTATGCACCTCTGGCATCTGTAATGAAATAGTTTTAAAAACACTAGCATAGTGGGGGGAAAAAAATCAATAAACAATTTATATTTTGAGCTTGCCACGAACTTTTATTTCCCTATGCATAGAGAAGTTAACAAAAATGATATACCTGGTTCAGCAAAGTTTCGAAGGGGATCATCTCCCATTACCCATCCATTATGTGCCATCAGAAAACAAGCTTTATTTGGGACATGAATCATAGATTCTTCTGTGGAGAGGGACGTTTCTTCAAAAGGGAAAGTAAAATATCTAGGGAGATACAATTAAGTATGAAATCCATACAGAGAAACTCTTTGGAGAGAATGTGAATTAGCACTATTAAACTTCTTCCCTAGTGAATAGAATAGAAAAGATTAGTTTGACACCATTTATGGGAAATAAACTGCAATATAGGTAAAAAAATCGTCAGTAGACATTTTGAGTAAATCTAGTAGGATTTGAGAAACTGAGTTAGTATTATAGCATATCTGATTAACATTCTAAATAATAACTTAAAAAATCTCATAAAATTACTAAGAAAATCACTGAGGTATTAACATTATTTTGCAAAGGTTTTTACTACACTTCAGTTGCCTAATCTATGTTGTACATTACTTAAAGTATAAGGAGCTAAATGCTTGCTTAATTTGATTAATGTTGAATTTATTAGTAAGTATGCAGTCCTCCAGAAACATGAATGTAAATGATTATAAATTGGTTCATAATAATGATAGTTTCTCTAACTAAAGATTTGCCTAACAAAATTAATTAATATTAAGCTTAGTTACCAGATCAAAACTTCTATTTCAATTTAAGAAATGTACTGAGTCACACATTAAAGGAAACATTTAGGTTAATTTGAAGAGTTTAATACAATTTTCATTTTTTAACCTTTAATGAGAAGAAAACAAAAATGGAATACCTGGTAACCAAAGGATGTTCTCTAGTGACAGGTCCTAGTTTAGGACCATGGCCAGCCAGTCGTTCATAAAACACATTTCCCAAAATGCAATTAACTGCCTAGAAAACGTGAAATTATATTACATCAATGACAACAACAAAAAACAGTATTAACACTCAAAGAAAAATAGCAGTTCAAAAGAAGTAGGTAAAACCTGTTCCTGATGATAGTTCACGAGTTGATGCTTCTCTGAATTTAATTCCTCAATTCTCTTCTGGAACCAACTGCAGCATTCGTTAATTGCGGCTGGCCCATTACTTGAAGCAGATAAAGCAATACAAACATTATTTAATGGTTTTACAAATTCTACATTTAAAAATTTTCTAATAATGGTCATAGAAACTTTAAATATATTCATCAGGATCTTAATTATGGCTGAAGAAGTTTTCCAATTGTATACATTTTTACATTTATGTATAGGAACACGGACCAGCACACAGACAAGAGGGGAAATGTCATGCATTTGAAGTAGTAGAATTATGGTGAATTACTTTATTCTCTATTCAGGCTTTTAACAATAGCATGAAAATAATACTATCCATAAAGGTTTATAAGTAATATTACTCTTTAATATGTAGTAAAATATAAAACATACTCATGTGGTATGAAAGTTGCTAGTGCAACGTTCATATCTACAGTACAGCCAAGTCGTCTGTATTCAGGATCCTGAATAATCTTAAGGTGTTGTTTTGGATCAGGCTTTGTTGTTTTCCTATTTTCTGAAAGAAAGAAAATATTATATCTTAAACGCAGATATGCATAAGGAGATTATAACTGTTACTGATTTCAAATTTTTAGTTTATAGTTTTTTCTTGGAAAATAAAACATATGTTTATTTCATAAGCATCCTTCCTACCTCCCTGTCCATCCTCCTGCACACCATCTAACACACACGCACACACACACACACACGGAAGAAAAGACAGAGAGAGAGAGGGAGAGAGAGAGAGAGAGACTGACTGATTGAGGAAAAAAAACCCAAAAACACTATAAAAGAAAAACACAGCAATTCCTACCAGTTCAACCTCAGTCCCATCTTTCTACCTTAGTTGGCATTCAGTTATTCTATACATTCTTTAGGGCATTAAGGATGTTGATGGTACAGATTTTCTTCACAGGTGCTACCAAATACATTAACATTAGGACTTTTTTTTTCCTCAAAGATTGCTTTCTATTCTAAAAAGTAAGTCATATTAACAACCTGACTTTCTCTGAAAGAAGCACACAGGTTTGTTTTCCTTTTCATCAACAAGCATATTCTTACATAATAATAAAAAATGAAAAAAGTAAATAAACATTTTGTGGGGGGAATTTTCACTCTTCTTCTGGAACTTGTTCCTAATAAATCAGGTATTGGTGCAGGATTGCCTCCACTGGGTTTGATTTTATATTAATTAATACCTGGCTTATTCTAAAGAGATTTTGCAATGGCTTATAAAGGCCCAAACAAACTAAGATAAAAACTAAATAGATTTTAATATGTAGTTTCTGAGGTTAATCTAGATGAGTAACATACATGAAAAATGCCAAGAAGTGTTTAAAAAACAGAAAAAGCTACACAATCAGTGTACATTATAAAACAGTCTTTAGTACTGGTAGACTAAAAGACAGATTACTGGAATAGCACAGCTAACAGGTGCATGTATATTTAGTGTAAGATTATACATTATGAAGTATTATGGTGGTACCCCAAATCAGTGTAAAAGGATGGATTATCAACTCAATATCATTTTTAAAAGTAAGAATAAAGTTAAATATCTTCTTTATATAAATTCCAGGTGTACTAAATATTTAAAAGTAAAATATAAATAAGATTATCAGAAGAAAACATAGATTGCTGTTTGAAGGTCTAGGCACAAAGTGAAATCAGAAGCCATAAAAAAAGATCAACAAATTTGGTTACAATGGGGAAAAAAACCACCATAAACAAGAGTTAAAAGATCAACAGCATACTAGGAGGATATATTTGAGGCCACTATTATAAGGAATCACAAAGAATAATAAGTCAATATGAAAAAGACAAACAATCCAGTAGAAAAATAGGGAAAGAACATTAACAGGGAATTAATGGAAGAACTATAAATGGCTAATTAACATGTGAAAAGATATTTCACTAATAAGCAAAGAAATGTAAATTAAAATAATGAATATTTTTCCTTATGACAAAGATTATAAAGATTAATGGTATCTAACGTTGGTGATGGTATAATTAGTGATAATGTAAACTGGTACAACTTGTGTTGAAAAGCAATTTGACAATATCTATCATAAATTTATCATGAAATCTGTATACCCTTTGACCCATGAATTCTATGTCTAACAATTTGTCCTACAGATTTACTCACATAGCAAGTAAAGATAACATGTACAAGGATATATTTTCTATAGTACTGTTTATAAGAATATAAATTCCCCTAGGGCAAGGGCTTGCTACTATGTTCACCATTGAATCCCCACGTCTGGAAGAGTGCCCTTCACATAACAGTTGATTCAATAAATACGTATTGAATGAATGAGAAATGAACTGCAAATAATCTATCTAAAAGGCTAAAGAAATTCAAGTACTCTAAAACAGTGTATTGCTATCTAGAGGTTAAAAGAAATAATTAGCTGTAATAAGATCATGCTGTCAACTAAAATAACAAGTTGTTAAACAGTCCGTATGCTATAGTTCTATTTGTGTGTATAAAATAGATATAAATATAAAACTTATGAATATAATTTATATATATCTAATTAGATAAAATTGGAATTTCTTTCAAAAAGAGTCTGAAAAGAAATACAAGAAACTATTAATTGATAGTTCCTTCTAATAAGTAGGTTTTGGGGGAAAGGAAGTCACACATTCCATTTACTATATTTTTGCACATTACTGCAAATAAATAATACAGCTTATAAACATCAGAGGGAAGGGAAGATGGAGGCTCTTCAGTAAAATAAAACATGAAGGAAAGTTAATATAAAAAATTCATATATTAAGATGTTACACAATTGTGAAAGTTGAGAGAGTGAATCTGACCCTAAGCTTCCTGGGCCTCAGGTCATACTGACTTCTACTTTGAAGGCAGTATTTCTGGGCCCTACGCAAGCTCTAGTTTCTGGATGAGGAAGAGGATTTCTAGCCATCAAAGATCCTTGCTGTTAGGTTGTCCTATACTAATTGTAGATACATTCTTTATAATTTTTCTTATTTGCCTCCTAAAAAACCCTAATTTCTCTTTCAGCATGTTTTTTTCTATCCTACTTTGTCAGGGACACAATGATTAACTTCTTAAGGTTAATTATGTCCTTAACTGAAGATCTGTTTCTTTATCTTTGCTACTGGCTAGTACCTGAGTCAGTCTCATTAGTGGTTAGGTAGCCTTAATGGTAGGCACCATCAGCTAGAAGCCCCTCTACCTCAGTTAAGATTCCTACGTTAGCCAATAGAAGACTTACATCTCTCAGTTTCAAAGCCTGTTTTGAGTCTTTGGCAGCTGAAATACTCTGCTCTACTTACCTGCCATTCATGCATTTAACAAATACATATTGAGCTCTACGGTATTCTGAGCATTGTGCTAAGGAATCAATGTAAGAAACAGTCCCCGAGGGAAATAATTATGTATTATAACACGCCCTTTAGATATCTCTGCTAACTCTAAGATAGCTTCCAGAATCGTAGTTTTAGAGCATCAAAAACAATACAAATATCATATAATAATAACAGATTTAATAATGTGTTAACCAAGAGAAGAGTTATCGCTTCAAGAGTAATACTAAATTTCTTAAAATCGATAGAAACATTCTAGTGTATATCCTGTACCTTGTGTAAGAAGTCCTCTAAATTGCTCAACTGCTTTGTCAACATCTACTTGGAAAAATTCCCAGAGATGGATCTTTGGGAAAATATCCTCCCAAATTATTTTTCGAATGCACTGAAAAATATCAATAGTTAAAATATACACATTTAAAATCTTTTTACTAAACATTATTTAGCATATTAAAAGACAGGTTCTAAATGATTTTCAACCACACATTTACTTTACATTTTAGAAATTCTGCTATTGTTTTAGTGTGGTATTCCTCTATACATACTGACATTCATTTGATGATCATTTTCAATCAAAGCAGCTACTCCTCTTTCTTTGTATTTCCCTTCTGCAACGTCACAGGATAAATGCCAAAGTGCTCTGTCTAAGACCCAGGCAGGTTTTAAGTGTGGGGAATTCACAAGGTTATATGCACTTTCTGGATGTTCCTGGAGCCAACTACTTTTAGCAGCTTAAAGAAAAAGGAAACATAAAGGAACATCATGTAATTAAACTGACGTTAAGTTTAAAGGTAAAATAAAATATCAACATCTATCACTCATTTTCTTATATATTAGATATCAATATTTTATAATGATATTGTAGTATGAAAACAATTTTTTGGTTGTGGTATCCTATCATCTATTTCACCATACATTTTTCTTTTCTGTTGTAAGAGTTTTTAATTGATAGTAAATAGGATCAACACATTTATTAATGCCATTGTATAAATTGTTTACTATTGCAGTGGGAGTTAAGAAGGGTCTTGTCCTTGGCCTCTTTCGATGGTCCTTGGGTGAACTATATTTTGGAATGCTCCTTCTAAACCTAAAGGACATCTTTTCCTTTAAGGCAGACTGGGCTTTTGCCCTGCTTCAAGTTCTCTGGCCTCATTAAAGCAGAAAGTTACCGTATCTTCAAGTCTGGTTTAGGCTTTTCAGTGTTTGGCTGTTAGGTTCTAGGGCAGAAGAGCCCCCCAACATTTACTTTCCCCAGGAGCTTCTCCTTTTTACTTCTGGTCTCCTGAGTGACAGGGCCCTCCTTCGGCCCCACCTAAGCTCTAGGTTCTGTCTCTTACCTATCCTTAGAACACAAAATGTCATTTATGTCTTTTTTTCCTACATATCATGTATTCCTGTGGGTTTTTTTTTTCTTTTGAGCGGGGGAGGGAGGTGAGATTCCTTCCTCTAGATCTTTAAATATGCTTGTATCTCCCCAAAGTTAAGAATACAAACACACACCTTATTTAAACGCAGTTATTTCTCTAAGTTCTGCAGGGTCTATTAGTATTGAGACCAAACGTCTTGAAAATCCAACCTGTATCTACCGCTTCCACTTTCTCCCCACACTCTCATTCCTTCTCCCGCTACAATCTGCTTCTACAGCCAGTGCTCCACCCAGATTACTCCAGCCTCCTAATCATGAAATTTAGTGTTACTTTCTCATTTTCATCACTTTCAATCTCTACAACATTTGTCATTACTGATTAGTCCTTCCTTGATTTACAAAAGACCTCTTCCTTGATTTACAAAAGGTGTCGTTATCTTGGTTGCTTTAAATTTTTGCTTCTCTCTTTTGTGCCCTCTCTTTTCCTTCTCATCTCCCCTAAACCCTGGAGGGAGGTTTGCTACATTTTAGTCCTTCTCTTTCCTTGAACATGCCCTTCCTCATCACACCCACTCTTCTCAGTACATCTCTCAAACTGGCCCAGACTCCAGCTGAGGCCCAGGCACATCTACCCAAGCATGTGATGATAGCACTGCCTGGGGACAGCATGTTAACTCAAAATCCATTCATAGGTCCACATATATCTACACTGAAAGTGTCATATATCCGAGGCACTGTTCTGAGAGTTAGATATTCTGTAGCAAATAAGGGAGCAAGGTTCAGGAGCTCATGGAGCCTTGATTCTAGAAAGGGTTTTTTTGTTTGTTTGTTTTTGTTTTTAATTTTGCTTAGACAATCCTGATGGAAGAAAACTCAGTTCTCTCATAGGCAACCTCTTTGTATAGCTAATCTTGAAAGGTTAATAAGATATATTGTTTCGATAAAACCGATAAAAGTGAGGCTGAGAAACTGCTAAAAGAAATATACTCAAAGAACAAGGGTGTAGCTTGTTTCTTATTACCCATTTGTATCAGTAAATTCAGAATCAGAATCAGGAGTTTTGCAAGGTATTTCAAGTGTTTACAACATTGGAGATAATTTGTTTTAATTTATTAATAAACAAATAAAAGCTAGACACATTTTGCTTCATCTTTAAAATGGACTAATGCCCTGTAAATTCATGCTCAGGAGTGGTTAATGTACATGAAAGTAGTAACAATTATTCAATACCTACCATATGCCAGGAACTGTTAAGTGCATTAATTTATTAACCCTCATGCCCTTCCAAATGATATAGGACATACTATTATGTTCCTTTGACAGATGAGGGACTAAGATAAGTACCTCAGCAAAAGTCACACAGCCAGGAAAAGAACTGGGCAAGTCTCTTCAGAATCTGCAGTCTAACCATTTTGCTCTATGGCTGAGATGAATGTGGTCATGCCTTGTTCACTCAGCTGAGAACCATTACAATCCTTACAGAGTTTTAAAATCATTATTATTTTTAGTTTCACTTATATGATAAATCATTTAGTAAGTCATTGATTTACTTAGTATTTATTTAATAGACAGAATACATAAGAAGCAGAGATGTTGTAATAAAAGTTAAATTGATAATTCTCCAAATTTGAATCAAGATAGTTTTCCCAAGATTTATCATCATAGTCACTGAAATTCAAGATTATATAAGAGAAAAATGTCATGATATATATGTCAATGTCATCCATATATCCAATTTGGATTTTCGTTTATTAAGAGTAAATACTAAGGCAACCCCAACTTTTTACATGGTAAAATCCTGAAACTTTGTTTCTTATCTCAATTTTATGAAACAAAATCAAGTGTAAAATGAAAGAATTCTAAACATTAGGTAATAAAAGTATTTTTTCTAATTCTATATGAAAGAGGAGTTAAACTCGAAACTATGTCTTAATACATATCAAAATTAAAAATGAAAGATGGACTTCCAGAGTAGCACAGTAAAGAAAGACTCTGGAAATTGTCCTAAGGGCATCTGGCACATGGAGAAACATTTATTCAAGAAAATCTACTAATTCTTAGCAAGAATAGCAAGAGTCTGTGGCACTTGAACCACAACCTGCTCCCTTATCCTACCCGACCAACCACGTGTTATGGAAGCTCTACCCCAGTGCTCTACTCCAGGCAGGTGTGGCCAAGATGGGAGATGCCCTCTCCCCTTACCTCCCAGTCTGGGGTTAGTTTCATTCTGGGAGAGGCAGGCACACCGAGTGAACACCGAAGTACACTCTGACCCAGGGTGACTTCTAGGAAGCCAGCCTTAAAAATAAATCACATTCACCTCTGGCAGTCTGGAAGACCTTGTGTATGTCCAAGGCTGA
This sequence comes from Eubalaena glacialis, assembly GCF_028564815.1. NCBI lineage: Eukaryota > Metazoa > Chordata > Mammalia > Artiodactyla > Balaenidae > Eubalaena > Eubalaena glacialis. The sequence goes on from NC_083718.1 coordinate 106,801,713, forward strand.
GCCATCTCAGCAGCAGTCAGAGAGGGAACTCCTAAACTAACCAGTTCAGGTTTATCTTTTTCCATCCTTTTACTGTCAACCTACCTGTATCTTTGAATTTAAAGTGTGTGGCATGTAGACAGCATATATTTGGATCTTGTTTTATTTATTTATGTTTTAATTGACTCTGATAATCTCTGCCTTTCAAGACGTTACTTTCAAGATTCCCTAAATCTTTGGCTTTCAAAATTTTTACTATGACGTGTCTGAGTGTAGCTCTTTTTTGTTTATGCTATCTGGAGGTCCCTGAGTTTTAGGATGTGTAAATTAATGTTGGAGGTTGGGAGGTTTTCAGCCATTATTTCTTCAAGTATTTTTTTCCATTCTTTCCTCTCCTTCTGGTGTTTCCATGTCCCACATTTCACTGAAACTCTGTTCATTTTTATCTTTTTTCTCTCTCTTCTTTAGATTGCATAGTCACTGTTCACTAACCCTTTCTTCTTTCAACTCAAACATACTGCTGAACAGCTCTAATGAAATTTCTCATTTTGGTTATTTACTTTTCAACTCCAGAATTCTCATTTGGCTCTTTTTAAAAATTTCTATCTATTTATGATATTCCCTCTTTGATCAGCTATCATCATAATATTTTCTTTTACTGCATTAATTTGGTTTCCTTTAATTCTTTAAATACATTTATAATACTTGCTTTAAAGTCTATTTCAAATATGACATCTAGGACTTCTCAAAGGTGATTTCTGTTGCCTGTTTTTTTCTTGCATAAGGGCCACACTTTGCTGTTTCTTTACATGTCTCAATTTTTTGTTGAGTATTGGTGATTTAGATAATTATTGTAGCAAATCTGGATACTGATCCCATCCTCTCCAGGTCTTTTTGGTTGCTGCTTTGTGACTTGTCTGGACTATTTTAGGGAAGTCTATTTCCCCCACGGTGTGCAGACTCTGATGTTGCGACTCAGAGGGTGCAGCCTTGGCCATGGGTAGTCAGACTGGGGTGACAGTGCTTTTTCGCAGGGCTCTCTTAAGTGTCTTTTTCCCTGAAATCTGTTAAGCTGTCTGTTTCTGTTGGTATCACACTCAGCTATTTCTTTCCTGAGCTGTTACTCAGGCTGACTGTGCTATTATTTTTGATAATATTCTGGAGCATAAATTGCACCACAATATGATCCAATTAAATTTGGGTCCCTTGGCATGGGTAGTCTTTGAGGCCTGTCTTTGAGGCTTGTTCTGACCCCAAGAAGGCTCTTGTTAGCTGTCTCTTTCCCTGGCTCTCTCTGTTAGACCAGTAGCTGGCCTATGATTTAGCATGTTGCTCTCATGAAGATACCAGCCTCCTTTGGATTGTTTACCACCAAAGTCTCTGTTGTTTTCAACAGTGCTCACAGGCTTGAACTTTCCCATGCTATGTACCAAATTAAGTCAGTTCCATTCTTACTCTGTTCTTACTGCACATCTCTTCCCCTGGGCAGAACACCTGTGTCACTGCTCCACCAGTGGTGGCAGGGATAGGAGCCTCTGGTTTTCTTGGCTTTCCTCTCCAGGTGTGGAACCCCGACCCCACAAGCAAGCTGGGGCAAAGGTCCAGTATTCTTGACCTGCCATGCATGAAGTAGAACTTTCTCTCTCTGAGTGGGGGCTGGGTGGAGGAAGGGAGCCCCAGGCCTCTCATCTGCTCTTGCCTAGAATAGTTTCCGTAACATAGTGCTGAAAGGGGGGAATGAGAAATGCTGGAAGCCTGCCCCTTTCAACCACAGCCCTAGACTGGGAGCCAGGGAGAAAGAAAGGGAGCCTGGTGTCCTTGGCAGCACCTGCTAGGAACAGACCTATCACCACTCTGACTGGGGAAGGGTAGGGAGGGAGGGGCAGGTTGTGGTTCAGATGTCACAGACTCTCACTATTCTTTCTGAGGTTTAGTAGATATTCTTCAACAAATGTCTCTCCATACGCTGAATGCCCTTAGGACAATTTTCGGAGACTTTAGTTTTTTAAAAATAATACTCATCAGTTATAGCTGTTTTGAAGGGTAGAGGGTCTGTGAAGCCCTTAACAGTGCCATTCTGGAAGTTGACTTTCCCTGGATAGTAACTTTTTAATGAAAACCTATTTCATAGAAAGGACATTATAATATGCAACACTTTCCATGCAAGGTGGAAGCAACGTTCACTTCTTTTATATTACATAGAATCTCTCAAATGCTTTAGAAAATACAGTCTCTGACAGAGTCTGTGACTGTACTCCAAACCTTATACTCCCTTTGTTCCTTTAGTAACAGAACTCTCAAGGTTCAGTGATAGACATGGCTGACAAACAAAATACTATACTGCAAGCTCCTTTATAGCTAGGTGTGACAAGAGACAAAATCCTACCTGGTGCAATGTGAGCAGAAGGGATATATACACCAGATCATGCCCTTAAAAGACATTACTTCCCTTTCCTCATTGCCACTGGGTAGAGGTGATATAAGGAAATGGAGGGGCCATATTTGATTGAGAGATGGAAGCAAACTACTGGAGACAGCAGAGCAGCATGAGAGAAAGAACTTAGTTCCCTATCATGGGCTGGCTACCACACCAGTCTTGGAATGCCTACTTAATCTTTTATAAGAAATAAGTATAATTTAAATGTTAAGTCACTATATTTTTCTGTCTTTTTGTTACAGCTGCCTAAGCCATATCATAATTCGTACGCTGCCATTATGTGGTTTGATAAATTTGATGTGAATAGTATTAAAGATGTCAAAGTAGTTATCAATAACGTCAAATTTTCAAGCTTAGAATACTGAATTCTTAGACATTAGGCAGTTTTCACTGTGGACCCTGATGCTTAGTTTCCAGGTGCATGCAGAAACAACAAATTTTAGAATGTTCCTATTTCTTTGCCTAACTTTGATTGTTTATTATTATCATTAGAGATTATTATCTATATTGATGAACCAAATCTTTGAGCTTTTGAACATCTTCATAGTTCCTATGGTTACTTGGAAAACAATTTTATGACACACACACCAGAGATTTTTGTTGTTGTTGTTAAATGTTTTGTACCACCTGGAATTCCTGTTGTTTACATATGTAAATCAGTGGTTTCCTGACTTTTCTACATCATGGCAAACAGAAAAGAGCATCTGCAAGGTACAGTGGGTTAAACTGAAAGCTGATCAGGGCCAGAGGTTTCTCCAGACCCAGTTACTCTGATAGCTGATGGAAGCAGTCATTTCCTGAGGATCAGCATCTGGAAACCTCTGATACATTTTTATAGAATTGTATACTGGTAAGAAATCCTGGGAGCCAAAACAGGTTAACTTTAATAATATCTTTTAACATGTAAAAGATATAATTTTCAAATTTAAGTTCTAAGAATTTACCAATAATTTTCTCTTCAAATAACACCATTCAGTTTTTTCAAATATATGCTATAGTACCAGAGCTATGGCTATATAGGATTCATTAGTTGGTCTGTAAAGTATTAATAATGTAAATTGAAATACGTGGTCTTTTCTATGATCACACTCCTGTTTTTATAATCATCACATGTAAAATACTTACATATTGATTATATCTTCAACTAACACTGTTTTCTTTGAAAGAAAAAAAGTGGTACTGTATAAAGTGATTTTTAAATTGAAGGACACCTAATCATCAGTTGTGTTTTCAAAATTTATGTTATATAAAACAGCAAGGAATGAAATAATTAGAATATAATATTCTCATTAAAATTAATAGAAGTAGTTAATGAAGCTCATACCAGTATGATTGTAGACAACATCAGTAATACAAAGAATATTCCATTCCTTTTTCAATTTTTCCACTAGCTGTCCAACATCAGTCCAGGTGTACTTTTTATTAGGTCTTGAAAAATCAGGATTTAATTCTAACTGATCAGCAAGGGAATAGGATGACCTAGATAGTCCAAGAGTCTGCAATGGGGTAAAATGAATCATGTTGTAGCCTGCAACACAAGAAAATAAACAAAGACCACTATAAGAAAAAAACATACCTAAAACTAAGCAAAATGTAAGGTTAAACTTCCATAAGTAATTCTAAATGGCAAGGCAACCATGCTACCAGAGAAGGGGTTAAAGACTTGGGTTTAAATCCTAGCTGTACCACAAGTGACTTCAAGCAAGTCTACTTAAATCTTTCAGGATTATCAGTGTCCTCATATGCAAGATAGGGATAATGAGATGATGTATTTGAAAAAAATCACACACAATGCCTAGTTACCATTAGGGGTTCAATTTATATTTCTTGAATTGATATATTTATATGTAGAAAATATATCCTATGCAAGTTTATCAGTACATCTTTCTCCTAGTTTTAATGTTCCATAGTACTTGTATTCTGTTTTAGTTATGTCAGTGAACTTCTCATTTCTTTCTTCACTCTATGTTCAAGTCGAAAGTAGAAAATTAACATTACCCTTTACTTAAGAGTAAAATACACCTTAAGTTTCAGTTTACTCTTGGTATGTATGGCAGCACATGACTTGCACATGGAAGACCATTAATCAAGGCTTGTTGAATTAAAATTATATATAATGATAATATATTTTATTTATTTATTTATTTATTTTTGGCTGCGTTGGATCTTCATTGCTGTGCGAGGGCTTTCCCTAGTTGCGGCGAGCGGGGGCTACTCTTCATTGCAGTGCGAGGGCTTCTCATTGCAGTGGCTTCTCTTGTTGAGGAGCACAGGCTCTAGGAGCACAGGCTTCAGTAGTTGTGGCATGCGGGCTCAGTAGTTGTGGCTCACGGGCTCTAGGGCGCAGGCTCAGTAGTTGTGGCTCACGGGCTTAGTTGCTGCACAGCATGTGGCATCTTCCCGGACCAGGGCTCAAACCCGTGTCCCCTGCATTGGCAGGCGGATTCTTAACCACTGCGCCACCAGGGAAGTGAATAATATATTTTCCAACACATTCTGGTAGCTTACTAATTTTTATATGTCAAAGTAAAGTCTTAGAAACAATAATAATCTTATTTTATCATAGAGTTCCTTAATTTATTCAGTTGAACCATAAAATTTGCCATTTTTGTAGGCCAAAAATGGTCAAGTAGCAACAATTTCATACAGTTCTATTTATGTTACTAAATGTACTAAGGAATGAAATTAAAAGAATTAAAGCCTTTGAAATCTGTATCACAGAAGATAATTACATTTATTTTAAAGAAGAGGAAAAGAAAGAAAGCTGACATTACCTGATTCTTTTGCAACCCTAAGTCTGCTTTCCCATTCATCAAAGGGTCCCATACACTTGGCTAAAAATGTCTGGAGAGTAACACAGTCCAAGGGTAACATATGATTATCAGCACCAACACGTAAAATAGGGTCCACAACTATGTAACCTCCACCACTTTTCTCATTTCTAAGGAAAAAACAAAACAAAAACTTCTCAATTAATGATAGGAAAAATAATTCTCATCTAATTGTCTGACTCTCTAATTGGAAAGTAAATTGTCCCATTTAAAAATATATTTCTAAGCACATAAAATCATTTAAAAAGTTGCAATGAAACAATAGAAAAGCCATGTTTTATCCTTTTCCAATCTTTACATAATGACATAATACAATATATACATATATATCTAATGATATCGCTTTAAGGAAAAATAAGTGTACTAAGATCAGTAGTAACAAGGGCACTTAAGTAAATAGCATCCTATAATCAGGTTGCATGAAAAGACTACAGTATTTATGCCATTACTTTATAATAGTAATACTTTGAATATGTAATGAGGCTTACAATTACTTCCTAGAAACTGAAGGATCATATTCTATTTGCATCTCAGGAAAGCCCTGTAAAAATTGCACTGCCATGGTTCATATGGTAACTTTTTACAAGTTAGATAATTAACTTCTTTTTTTCACATACAGAACACCTGACTTACCCTTGAAGGAAGTAATACTGAAATGATCCAGCTTGTTGAAGATTAAGTTTACAGTATTTATCAGAATCATCTTCTCTTTCTGTTGGATTTTCCCATTCCAGGGAACGGAATTTTTCTCGATTAAATGCTTCTCCAGGAAATGGGTAATTTGTATACACAGTAACTTCTTTTCCCTGTAAAGTTGGGCCTAATCGGAACTGTAGTTCAAACCCTAAACAAAAAGCACATTTTAATAAACTCATTGCAGAACTTAAGTTACCACATTAAAAAGATGTTTTATTTAAAGTATTATACAATGATTTCTCAACTATGTTTAAAAGAACTCCAAATATTTAATGCTGTTCTGGAACCACTTTGCATTTCAGTTTAGCTTAATTTTGTATTTTAACATACAGTATACACCATAGAACTGTCTGCTCTGTACTGTCCCTCTCGTCTTCTCCTGGAAACTGATTCCTAGTTGCATGGCTACTTTGGGATATGCAAGTTCTTACATGATCCCATTCCCCAAGATTACCTCCGTTCCACTTCCTGAACTGCTCAGAGGTGGGCATCTAACTAGAGACTTCCGCTGGTATTTTTCAAACTGCAGCAGAGGAAGTGAGTTTCTCTGTGGGATCAGAGTCTGTGATTGTACGTAAAAGTTGGGAGGTATCATGGGACACTATCTTACCAGATAGAGCAAGCCAGTCTTCCCTGAGAGAAGTCAACCTCTAGAGAGGCAGAATTCAGATTTCTAACAGGAGTTCTAGAGGCATTTGAGCCCCTGATACCAGTTGTCCCTGATGTCTGCTCAACTCCAGAGACGTGGTAATAGAGGGTTAACAAGTGGCTGTGTGGAGCTGAGTGGGACGGGGGTAGGAGTGGTGAGGAACCCTGATTTGCAGTGTTTGCTGACTTCTGGAGGAAACAAGTCTCACCACGGTCCATCTCAAGCTACCAAGATGGCATCACTGAACGTGGAACTGGGAAGAGATATGCATGATCAGCTCTTGTGAGACAACGCCAGCAACTCCAGCATGCTACTGCCTCTAAACCTACTCTTCATCGTTTAGTTACTTAAGCCTTTCTTGGAATTCTGAAAGCCAAAACATTCTCACTTTTGCCTTAGTTAGGCTATTTCCTTTAAAATGTATCTGAGATTTCTGTACTGTATTACAAGTATTTTGCCCTAAGAGGAAAAAAAGTTAACACATTACAGGTATAACTTTACTATGAAAGAAAAATTTTTATTGGTTCAAGGCCGACTTTAAACCTTGATTATAATTGTTAGGGTGTACAAATTCTGACTATAGTAAAGTCTATTAGAAATTCAGGCATATATATTTTAAACATGGGTGTAACATTTTAATTAATGATGGGCAATAATAACTGATGAAGGCAGGGAAATTTAGTTCTGCTGGTTAAAATCTTTAAGCGTAAGGAACTTTTTGAGAAGAAAGAAGTATAGTAATATTTATACTTTTGATACTTAATTTATTAAACATCCAACAAAGTAATAAAAAATGATGTACTGAGCACATATGATGTAATAAGGGACAAAAAAGACAATGATCCCTGACCTTGTGAAGCTTGAGTTCTAATGGCAGAAGGCAGCCATTAAACAATGGACATGACAAATAAATAAGAAAAAGTAGTATGTCAGAAAGGGATAAATGCTAAGGGACAAAAATCAGAGCAGTGTAAGAAAAAGGAGGGAAAGGAGTGATGGTGAGGAGACGGTAGCAACTTTAAATAGGATGGTTATTGAGAAGTTGAAGGGCGTGAGAGAAGTGAGAGAGTTAGCCTCATGGCTCACCATGGCCATGGAGAGAAAGTGCTGACCAAGCACAGGAAACAGAGAGCACAAAGGACCTAGGATGGAAGCATGCCTGGTGGTTCCAGAAATAACAAGAAGGTCAGCATGGCTAGATTGGAATAAGCTGTGGGAGGAATAGTAGGATATAAGGAAAGAAAGGTAACAGGGGAGCCAGATCATGCAGAGTCTTAAAGGTCATTGTAAGTATTTTGGCTTCTTCACTGACTGAAATGAGCCAGTGAACATTTTTAAGCAGGAGTGACATGACCTATCTTGTGTGTTAAAAATATCCTTCTGAAGATGTCTGCTTCTGGTCATAATGGAGTAGCTGGTACTGGACTTGCCCTCTGATGAAAAACTAAAAGAACTACATGAGACAACTGTTCTCAAAAACAGGTAGAGAGGACTGTGATGCCTGAGAGAAGGATGATTTCTATGAACCTTCTAGTTTTCAGACTAGGGGAGCTTTTTGGACTGTGACACTGGGAGCAGGAATAGTAATCTCACTGAGTTGAGGAGACAGAGATTAGAGTTTCGGAGGGTGAAGAGACTGCAATTTTCAGGGCAGAGTATGACAAGAAGGGAGCTATGCAGAGACGTAGCTCCAGGAATTTACCTAGAGTCATCTTGAGTCTGCCTGAATACTAAACTGTACACGAGTAGGGTTTGACTACATAAGGCTGGGAAAAGAACCACCAGTGGGAGCTGTAAATTGAACAATTCTCAGAGCTCACTCAGGCCTGGGATACATTACAATTTTTAAGCAGTCAGAGTTAAGAGACCTTGTTGAACACCTGTTGTATTCAAGAGAGTCATGTCTTAAGTAATAGGGTTAAAGTAGCCCTAGAGTAAAAATTACTATAAACCTATCCTATCAAAGCTTTAAAAACAAGCCTCAAAAGGATTAAGCTGATCCACAGATAATGTAAATGACTTCTAAAATAAAACTTATCACTCCTTTAAAGCAAGACAACAAAATCTAGAGATAAAAACAGAACATTCACAATGTCCAGCACCCAAGAAAAAACTGCTAAACAGAAAGAGGAGGTGAGGGAGTTGACCACACAGATATCTGGAATAGGGCATTCCACACAGAGGAAACAGAGACCTAAAGGACTGAGACTTCTGCTTCTGGCAAAGATGGAATAACAGGGATTGGATTTACCACCCCCCTCCCTGAAACTTAAAAGAAAGAAACCACCACCACCAACAAAAAAACTAGACAAAATATATGAAATGATGATTTTTCAAGACCCTGACATCAGGCAACAAAAGTCAGTGATCCCTCAGAGACGAAAAGTAAACAAGATGAGCCCTACAATTGTCCCTGCCTACTTACTACCTTGAAAGAGTTTCCAGGTTGGGGCACAGGGAGAAGGAACCCAGGCAGACCTCAACTGACTTCCTGTGTTGAGGAGACGGAACTAAGAATCTGTGGAGACGAAGGCAGCTAGAGTTTTCAGATGAGAGTTGTGGATGAAGAGGAGAAAGCTGCACAGAGAACTCCAGAGATCTGCAAAAGGTCTCCCTTGAGTATTCAGAAGAGTACTGATCAGTGCATGTCTCTGAGAAAAATACCTGAGACCAGGAACAGTGCTTGTTTTCACCAGCTAGACTGGGAGAACTCATAATTCATGAGGCACTGGGTAGAAAGTTCAGAAGGATCTTGCTTCAGTAGTGGGGAATAATGAGGCTTAGAAAGGGCATAGTTCTAGATTGGCTTAACAAATCATAAAAATAAAACTCAAAAGACTATAATATTTCCAAGTAACTTCATTCCAGAAGAAAGACCAAGAACATTTATAAGAATCCAAAAATACCCAGCACCCAAAACAAGGTAAAATTAATAATGTCTAGCATCCAAACAAAGATTATGAGACATATGAAGGAGGAGGAAAACAAAACCCATAACAAGGAGAATAATCAATCAATGAAAACAGACCCAGGAGTGACACAGATGTTCAACTAGTAGACAAGGAAGGATTTCAGTTATCATAACTGCATTCCATATGTTCAAAAAGTTAGGTCAAGACATGGAAAATATTAAAACAAAAGAAAAAGATCCAAATCAAACTTTTAGAGATTAAAACTACAATGTCTGAGATGACAAACACAGAGAATGGATTTAATGGATGGTGAGACGTGGCAGAAAAAAAGATAAGTGAATTTCAAGACACAGGAATAGAAACTATGCAAAAAGAAACAAAGAGAGAAAAAAGAATCTAAAAATTTGAAAGAGCATCAGACAATTCAAGTGGCTTAACATAAAGAGTCCTCAAAGGAGAGAAGAAAGAAGGGAGACATAATTTGAAGAAATAATGGGTAAAAAATTCTCAAATTTGGTGAAAACAACAAACTTACAGATCCAAGAAGTTCAACAAATCCCCCACACAAGAAATATGAAGAAAATTACACCAAAGAACATCAAAATCAAATTGCTCAAAACCAGTGAAAATGAGAATATCTTATAAGCAGCCACAGGGGAAAAAAGACACAAGTATGTACAGAGGAACAAGGATAAGGATGACAGCAGATCTCTCATGGGAAACAATGCAAGCAAGAAGACAGTGGAGCAACATCTTTTTTTTAAACATCTTTATTGGAGTATAATTGCTTTACAATGGTGTTAGTTTCTGCTTTATAACAAAGTGAATCAGTTATACATATACATATATCCCCATATCTCTTCCCTCTTGCATCTCCCTCCCTCCCACCCTTCTTATCCCACCCCTCTAGGTGTTCACAAAGCACCGAGCTGATCTCCCTGTGCTATGCGGCTGCTTCCCACTAGCTATCTATTTTACATTTGGTAGTGTATATATGTCCATGAGACTCTCTCACTTTGTCCCAGCTTACCCTTCCCCCTCCCCATATCCACAAGTCCATTCTCTAGTAGGTCTGCGTCTTTATTCCCGTCTTGCCCCTAGGTTCTTCATGACCACTTTTTTTTTTTTTAGATTCCATATATGTGTGTTAGCATACGGTATTTGTTTTTCTCTTTCTGACTTACTTCACTCTGTATGACAGACTCTAGGTCCATCCACCTCACTACAAATAACTCAATTTCATTTCTTTTTATGGCTGAGTAATATTCCATTGTATATATATGCCACATCTTCTTTATCCATTCATCTGTTGATGGACACTTAGGTTGTGGAGCAACATCTTTAAAAGTACTGAAAGATTAAAACTGTCAGCCTAGAATTCTATACCTGGTGAAAATATCTTTCAAAAACAAAGGTGATAAGAGCCAGGTTTTTCACTGTCAGAGAAAGATGTTACAAATAAGCAAGGGAGACAGCTACAATGAACCCTGCTGTGGTGATATGAATCAGAAATATGAGTATGAACTGCTATTTATTTATATATAAAGAATGTCAGTTTGGTTCAAGGCAAATCCTGAAATAGAGAACATGTAGATATATTTCAGTCATGTCTAAAATTGCTCTTTGATAGAAGTAAATCTCTCACAGTGATGTTTGACAGGTGGTAAATTCTACACCACAATATTAAACATTGGGTAAGATATTCTTTGTGAAGAAAAGATATCAGTATAAGACATTAAGAGAATGCTGGACTCTTCCAATTTATGCTAATCCAATTAAATACTTCTGTATTTGCCTAGAGAAATATGAATGCTGTTTTATATACTGCAATATGTATAATATGAGGGAATGGAAGTTCTAGGCATTCCTGGAAAAAATTATAACTTAGTGATAAGTTCTGCTAACCATATTCCTGGATTGGGCCAAAATATGGATATAAATTTATTCACAGTAAATGGATTTAGCAAGCAAGAAACAAATTATTTAAATGTAGTTATTAAGTAACTTTGCAAAAATTGAGGGACTCATTTTTACTTCTTACTTTTACTATACAGTGAAACTAATAATTTCTTTTCCAAGTAGCTACATGCACAAATTTTTCTATAAAGCAATTTGGCATAAACATACTAAGAATATTAATAAAGTTTAGATTTTTGGCTCAATAATTTCATAAAGACATTTATTTTCTGAGGAATTAACCAGTGATATAAACATAGATTATATATAAGGATGTTCATCACAGTTTCATTTATTATAATTAAATAAACTCACAACAAACTAAATATCTAATGATTGGGAATGATTAAATTATGGTACAAATTATGGTATCCTGTAAGCAGGAATATTATAAAGCCACTATAAATCATATTATCAAGGGATATTTAATAACATGATTACTTTTACTGTTTTCTTATATTTTATGCATCTATATAGATCCTTTCAAATCCTTTCTGGAAAAAAGTATGACTGAAATGTGGCAGTAAGCAGGGAGGTGGAATTCACACACCATGACACTGTAAGCAGGTATCAAAATTGTTTAGATAGTATAAACCCAATTTTGTTTTGAAACAAAAAGCATAAATAAAAGACTTTTTATACCTTTTTATAATTTATAAAAAGGTATAAAATTGGGAAACATTTTTATATTAGAGCTATAATTATGAAGAGATAGATTGAGAAGTAATTGCCCAAAGAATTAAAATGTGAAGTTTTAATACTTAAGTGACTGTGAGAACCATAAATATTTATATTTACAAGAATGATTAAATTTATTACAGAAGTAATGGTGTCATTTTGAACAGTACAAATATCAGAGATTAGCCATCGGAGCACAGCTAAATAACCTGTCCCTTGTTCAGCTTATACAAATATTGTTTTTATAATTACACAAGGATTCAGAGAACTTGTAGAACAAAGGCTGAAACTCATCCAAAACCTCTAAAACAGTATTTGGATCAGTGGTCTACCTTCAGAAAAAAAATGACAAGTAGTCTCCAAATATGAATATTTATTTATATAATATACGTGTATGATAATTTAATAGATCATGTAATTTATAAAACACAAAAATAAGATGTAAATAAAATAAACAATATTTTAAATAATTAATTTTATTTATTAATTAATGGAACAAATCTTTTGGCTCTCACTAAAAATTAATATTGGTAATATCTGTCATGAAAGTAATGTGATTAAATACATTTCATTAATTTTAAAAGTCTTGGTTTAATATTGTCTGATAAAGTAATTTAAAGATTCCAAGTCCTATTTATTTTGATACTTGATTTAATGGCCTCAGATTTGAAAAAAAATACGACACAAAGATACCCAAATCCCAATGGATAAAGTTCTTGGTAGCTATGTTTACTAGTCCATGACCTTAACTTTTCAATTCCACTCATCAATTATGTAAATATTTTTGTTGAAATGTGCTAGTAAATATAAATATTTTCCTTGACATACATCAATTGCTTTTACAAGTTAAAGAGAAGATGTCCCATTTTATATATTAAAGAGATGATCTGAAAACCAACTGAAATTCTTTATTTGGTAGATTTCAAACAGATTAGAAAACTTTGTTATCAACTTTTAAAAGTGAGCAGATATTCATTTATATGGGTAAAATCATATGATGAAAGTGTTACTAAAAATACATATTCAAAATGCTCTCCCTGTAGCAAGGGTTGGCAAACTATACCCTTTCTGTAAATAAAGTTTTATTGGAACAGTCACACCATTTATTTATGTATTGCCTATGGCTGCTTTCATAGTACAATGGCAGAGCTGAGTAGCTGCAACAGAAAGCATATGGCCTGCAAAGCTGAAAATACTTGCTATCTGAACCTTTACAGGAAAAAAATGTGCTGAACTCTGCTCTACAGCATTAATTTCCATCAAAAGCAGTTTACTTTCACACTCATGTTTACCTCATAGTTAGATTGTGTTTATTTTTTCTGATAATATTTTCTAAGTATACTATAGAAAAAGCTGTGTGTCATTTCTGAAAAGGATAAAACTCAAACAGCAAATTTCAAACACTTTCTAACTCATCTTTAAGTCTGACAACCTCTTGAGGTAAAAGAGGCATGTACGGTTACACTGCCTCTCATTACAAAGTATTGTAAAGATGCTACTATTTAAGATAATATAGCTTGTATATCTACTTAACCTGGTTTAGGTAAAAGTGTAATTCACGGCAACATAATGCAAGCAAACCAGTGGCAGTATGACTGTCAACCTCTTCTAGACATATAACCTCCACTGTTTCCTCAGAATATATCTTTTTTGTTATTAACGCATCTGACGTACAAACTGAGAGCATCAATATCAATTCATATATTAGCAAAATTTAATTACTTTAATTAAAAAAAAATTTTTTTTTGGTAGTGTTGCGCAGCTTGTGGGCTGTTAGTTCCCCGACCAGGGATCGAACCCAGACCCTTGGCAGTGAGAACACAAGAGTCCTAACCACTGGACCACCAGGGAATTCCCCTTAGTTGACTTTAAAAATCAAAAATAGATAGGTAGATACGTAGACAGAAAGAAAGAAAGAGAGAAAAGAAAGAGAAATAACTCTTATTCTTTCTATATCCCAATAGACAGGTCAGTGCATACCCTCAAGGGTATATATATATATATATAGCCACTCTGTAGACCTCTAATCCATATCCCTGACACTAAAATTTTTATATACAGTAAATGAAACATCAGAATACCTAGAGTATGTCAGCTTCCATAATTAATTGCTCGGTTTGCTAAAATTAGCTTAGCACAGCAGCACATGGTGTGATTATCTTATTCCTCATACACCAGGAATACTTTACTCAGATTAGCCATTTCCCTCTTGCAGGCAATTAAACTGGAAAGACGAGTGATTAAACTATTACTGTAAACTAAGTTTTTCTACCTCATTCCCTCCACTCAATCTACATAAACTTGACTCCTAATCAAGGAATCTTTATAAATATTTTCTTTTAAAAAAATAGAAATTGTAATTTGACCAACCTATATAAAAAATGGAAGAATTCCAGGTTTAGGGAATAATGATTTTATTCATTATTTGCCACTAAATGAGATAGGAAATACAGGGACAGGCTATCATTTGGCTAGAAAAGATAATTATGCGGTCTTGTACTTGTTAAATTAGAAGAGTCTATAGAGATATTAGCCTTGAAAATGCACAGGAATCATTTCTTAGGGAAAAGTGAAAAGGAAAGCAAAATGAAGAAGGGCTTGGTGAAAGAACCAAAAATTGCCAGAGCTTTTCTTTACACCTAATTGGTCACCAAATTTTATGAATTTTAAAATGTCTCATACTCTGTCCCTTTTTTTCCAACCCTGATGTAGTTAAACCAGACATGTTTTTAAAATAGCCTTCTCCATGATTTCTTGTCTCCAATGTCCCTTCTCTTCATCTTTCACAGTACAATTATCTTCTAAAATAATACAATGACATCATTACTGCACAAAAAAAATTCAACATGTTCCCATTTATATCATTTGGATGAATTTACTGGCTTTAACCAGAGTTACAGAGTCACCATATTCTTATTTTATAAACCCTTCAGAGTTCCCTCTTCAAATAGCTTGGCTAGCTTTAACTGGCACTTTAGTAATCAACCAGCAAGGATTTATTAGCTGTTGTACACTGCACTAGGTTTGTAATACTTTCTATCTTCACAGATCTTAAACTACAGTTGGACACTATAAGCTTTTAGACACTGCTACATTGTTAAGCACTTAACTGTTCTATGCCCATTGAGTAATCAGAAATCAAGGAAAGGAGATAATAACAAATTAAGGAAAAGCTTCATGGAGTAGGTGGAATTTTAGCTGAAGGCTGAGAGGGAGGCAACACATAAAATGATAGTAAAGGGATTTAATAGATATAGAGGAATCTGACAGGAGTGGAGGTGTAAGAACAGGCATGAGAAAAGCCACTGGGAAGGGAATTAACAAGGGAACTGGAAAGATATAGGACACTAATAATGAGGAACAATGAGATAAAATCTTGGCTAAGGAAGGCAGATTATAGACATTATAGAATGTCCTGGAAGCCAGGCAGAGGTATTTAAATTTGACCTTATAAACACCAATTAATAAAAAGAGAAGAGATGGAATAAGAAGATTATTTCAGCATCCATATTCAGGCATATGGAAGAGACAGGCAGGCAAGAGGAGACATCTGGAAAGAAATTATAGGGCTTAAAAAGAGACTTCAGTTAAAGAGAAAAAATCATCAAAGAATAGTACAAAGTTTCTAGCCTTGGAAACTATGAAAATGGGAAAGTAAACAGAGAAGCTGAGAAGTAAAGAACATTTGAGAATTGTGAGGAGATGGTTTTGGACATGTTAAATTTAAGCAAATCTGACTGGAGCTATCCTAAGGCTCTTCCATAGCATGATACTAGGATGAAGCCAAGAATCGATGGTGAGAATAGACAGGTATAGCGATCTAGCAATGCCTTATATCTATTTAGGGCTTTAAAGCCATTTATTATTCATTTTGAGCCTCAAAACTCAGGAAAGTAGAAAAGCAGAAATTAATACCTTCATATCACAAATAAATTAATGTTTAGAATTAATGTGACTTGCCCAAAGTCAAACAATTTGTTAGCAGCAGAGCCAGGAAAATTCTAGTTCCCTACTCTTGCCATTACACTCGCTTGCTTCCAAGAAGCAAGCAAAGCTCAAGGCCTTTCTTCCAAAAGGAGTCATCAGTATGGAGGCAACAGCTGAGGCCATGAGAATGTATACTTCTTTGAGGGCAGGAGAACAGAAAAAGAAAGGATTCCTTGCAGATATACACAATTAAAATGTGGAAGAAGAGAGCTCAGCAAAAGACACCACCAAGTTGACAGGAATACTTAAGAGTGTAGGAAAAAAAATTAAAACCAGAAAACTGCAGAGTCAGGAAAGCCAAAAATGGACTAAGTACTCAGTGATCTTAAATGCTGAAGTTGGAAGAAGGTAAAGATTTGGCATGGAGGAAACACATTTGATGGATGAAATTTTTTAAAAAAATTTAGCTCTTGAGAAATTCAGGGAAAAAAAATTTCTTCAAAATGTTTACTACTATCAACGTTCATTTGGTACAATAATAAAGGGGATTGTATTTTATTTTTCATACATTAAACTTCTATTGACTACTTCACAAGTTATACTAACATAAATGAGTGTGAAATGTTTTTTTTTAATGCTGAAAAATATAAAGTCTAACAAAATAAAGCATCTATTTGATAAGTCTTATAGAAATATAATTTGATCTTTTAAATCACAGCTCAAATATATTTCAACACAACCTGATCAGTTATTTCACTTTTTCAGCAAAAAAATATTTTCAGCTTTTTTACCTTCTCCATAGTTGAGAGGCTTTTGACAAACATAAATAATAGTTTACTTTTTGCTGTGATCTATTTTACTAATTCAAATGTCTGGTAAAGGAAAAGAGCGAGAGCTATAAAAAAGCAAAACTACAGATATACCCAAAGTAAAATTACTTATGAAGCAATTTCCCAAGTTTTAATAGTAAATGCTAAAGGAAATAATACGGTCAATCTTCCGATTATAAATGCAACTTCTGTCTTAAGTGGAAGTTAGAATGCAAAGTAAAGTGAACAATTTTATCCTCATTCTAACATGACAGATATAAATAAAACATTTTCAACTAAAATCCACTTTCATTAGTGGTATTTTTTAGAACACAGCAACGTCTTTGCACAAATCAGGTTTAGAAAGGTCCTTGGAAATGATGTCTAAAAGTTAAAAGAAATTTTAATATGACCATGAATTAAAAATGTAAAAGACACAGAGCTAATCAAATGACTTACTACTGACCTTGTTCAAGTCTGAAGAGGGTCCTTTCCAGCTTTTCCATTTCGTTCAGAAGTAAAATCCTAATCTGTTTACTGTGTCCCATTTTGGCTTCTAGAGGATTTGAAATCTTTCAGAAGAATTAAAAGAACTCCGAAATCGAACGAGGTACCCCTACGAAACAAAAAAGGAATTAATATAAAGAAAATAACTGTATCTTAGATTCTCTAAGGCTGACAGCCACACTTACATGTTCAAAATCTGTTTTAACCCGCGCAAAGAGAAAGAATGAATCTTATAAATAAGATCAGAAATAGCAAATTGATAGTTGTTTCCTCCCTTCGAGCACAAGACCGAAGCAAAAATTACAGTTAAAAAAAATGAAGTATTTTTACACAATCAATACGTTTTGGAAAGCCTGGAGCTGGGTGGGGTGGGGGATGGAGTAAAATTCCCAGACCCAAGCCAACCGGCTTCGAAGACTTCATATGGCCCTTCTGCTTACAAGAGATTAGCCTGCTCAAAGATAACAGGTGGGAGATCTCCCCGTTCCCAAATTCGGGTCGGAAGCCACCAATGGGGAGATGAGAACAGAGGGAAGCAGTTGTTGTCCCTAGAATAGCTGCCGTGGACACAGAACGTACAGACAGAGCTATAGATAGAAGGAACGCATTTCCCCGGGACGCCGGCGGCATTCCTAGCACTTACACCGAGCAAGTTATACGTGCGGCTTCTAGGACACTGCAGGACCTGCGACTCTGGTGTTAAAACAGTCGGGGGAGGAGACGCAAAGGAAAGTTAAAGAGAAAAGGCAGGCTGCCCAGGCGCAGAAAGAAGCCGCCGACGAGGCGGGCCGGGCGCCGTGAAGGGCAGAGGGAGGGGCGGCGGCAGCCGAGGCAGGGCCGAGGCCGCTGTGTGAGTGGCAGAAAGCTTCTCCGTGACTCCGCCTCGCGCCGGTCCCCGAGGAGACCCTCGATCCCCACGGGGCCTCGAGGGCACACAGCCGGGGTGGGAGCTGACAAGTCCCCTCGCCCACTTCCGGGAATCTCCGCACCTGCTCGCCCCAACCGCTAGTCTCGCGAGAGTCCGGTCGCGGGCTGCCCGGGTGTAGGAGGTGGCTGAGGAGCAGGCGGCGGGCTGCCTTTTTTCTCGCCCGGAGGAAGGTGAGATGGCTGGGGCGTGCCTCTCCTTTCACAGTCTGCGAGCTCATGGTTGAACATTAAAATGCTGCGGTAGGGGGCTGCGAGCTAGGTTGAGCTGCACCACAGGGTCGTTTTGTGGGCCCGCTGAATGGCGGGAGGCAAGCCACCTGGCTTCCTGTGCCATTTCTACCACATTATGTTTTGTGTCTTCGTTTTGACTTTGTTACGTGACCTAAGTTTTCTTGGCCTAAATTCCCTGAGCCTTGATTTCCCCATGTCTAAAATGAGGGGCCTGGCTACAGTCTCAGACATTCCATCCTTCGCGTGTCCACATTTCTAGTCCTATCACAGAGCGGGCCCGTCTTCCTGAATACAGACATGGAAGGACTAGGTGGGTGAAGTGTGGCCAGTCTGCGAACGACCAAGGGGCAAATACACGTGTGTTTACAACGTCTGGTTGCACCTAATGTACACCGCGTAGACTTGAAGATCGTCTGAGACTAAGAATCTATATTGGCTATAGCTGCACATATTTTAGGCCAGACATTCAAGACATGGTGCAGATGCCTAAGGAGATTTTATGCCTGAGGGAAAAGGAAAGCCCATCTTTCAGGGCCTTTGGAGGGCACCTAGGGATCATGAGAAAATGGACAAAAGGTCTGGAGTGTGGAGAAGAATGTTGCTTTCTTTACTGTGGAATTACTGTAGGCCCAAGAAGAATAATGGGTTAAAAACTAAAGATACTGAAATGTTTGCTTGTTTCAGTAGTTTTCTGAGAATAGCTAGTTGCAAATGGTCCAAAACTGAGTTTGGAAACCCACAGCTCGTTTATTCATTCAACTGACATTTATTGAGCACCTACAATTTGCCAGGCACATAGGTGCTGGGAATGCAGCAATGAAACAAAGTCACTGCCCTCATGGAACTCCTACATGTGATTGGTAGCAGACAGATAAATTAAATAAGTAAATTACATACAATAATTAAAGGTCATAAGACATAAAGCTAAGAAGGGGAGAGTATGGAAGAATCAGGAGAGGGTGGTTTGCAGTTTTAAGTACAATAATCAGTAAAGGACTTGCTGGTAAATTGACATTTGATCCAAAACAGAAAGAAGGTAGAGGATATCCAGGGCAGAGGGTTATACACAGAGGTACAGGAAGTGCAAGGGCTGGGAGGTAGGAGCATACTTGGTGAATTCAAAGAGGTCACTGTAGCTGAGTGGAGAGAGGTAAAAAATTAGGACAGATAGATGGGGTGGGGTGGGTGGCCTAAAAGGCTTTGTAGGCCATTGCAAGGACTTGCGCTTTTGCTCTGGGAAAAAGAACCATTGGAGGATTTTGAACAGAGCAGTGACGTAATCCGACTGACCTTTTAAAAGGGTCACTCGGCAACTTTATAGGGAATAGCTAAATAAACCGTAGGGTGTGGTTAGGAAGGAAGTAAGGAGACCTGTTAGGAAGCTATTTCAATTATCCAAGCAAGAGATAGTGGGGTGTGTGTGTGCGTAGGGGTGAAGGTGGAGAGAAGTTGTTGAATTACGAATCTATTTTAATGCTGAAGCCTACACCACCTGCTGGTGGAGAGAAAGGAGTCAAGGATGATTCAAAGTTATTTAGCCTGAGCAACCAGGACATTATTTCTGTCCAACAGAAATATAATATGCCACATAGGTAATTAAAATTCTTCTAGTAGCCACATCAAAAAAAAGTAAAAAGAAACAGGTGAAATTAATTTTAATAATATATTGTATTTAACTCTATCTTAAACATGATTTCAACATGCAATCAGTATAAAAGGTTATTAATGAGGTATCTTAGATTCCTTTTTTGTACTGTCTTCTAAATCTAGTGTATATTTTACACTTGCAGCATGTCTCAATTCTGATAGCGACATTTCAAGTGCTTGATAGCTTCATGTGGCATGTGGACAGTGCAGAAGAAGCTGTCATTTAGTGAGAGAGGAAGCAAAGGGGAGGAACAGGATTGGAGGGGGAAATTCAGGGGTTTTGTTGTAGACTGTCAATAAGCAAGTGAAGATGACTGTCCAGTTGCTTGAGATGACCATCAAACATCCAAGTGGAGATCCTGAGTTACCATGTGTAGCCCTGGTCTCCAAAGTAGTGTTTTTCAAATTGTGAGTCGTAACCCATTAAGGGTTGTAAAATTCATTTATTTGTTGCAACCAACAATTTTAAAAATGAAATAAGAAAGCTCTGAATGCACTGCGTCTAATAAAAGTATTATTTCACAAAACTTCTGTTTCTATTACTTATGTTTTGATATGCTGGGTCATGTATTCCTCCTGGGGGTCAGGGTTAAAAACAAGTTTGAGAGCCACTGCTGTAGAATGTATGCTGTGTAAAGTCGTAATAATTCATGATTATGAAATGGTGCCTGGGTTTGAATCCCAGCTCTGCCTCTAACTAGCTGTGAAGCTTTGGAAGATACTCAACTTCTTTGTGCTTTGGTTTTTCCAACTGTGAAGTAGGGATCAAAATAGTACCTACTATTAATTAAACAAGGACCTAAGAACTGTGCCTAATACATACTAAGTACTGTGTAAGTACAAATATCAGCGCTGACCGTGTTGTGAAACAGAGTCCACATTTATGTTTGTCTTCTGAAGACAAATATGTGCAGCTATAGCTCTCCTTTCCATACCCACTTCGGATTTCAGGTTTTCCTATTACTGTCTCATCGCACAGCCCACCTGGTGATCACTCTTCACCAGGGCTCCAAAATTAGCCTTGCCTGCTGTCCTTCCTCCAGCAAAACACTCACTTCAGTGCCCAGCATTTCAGCCAGGTATAAGAAGTAAAACAGATTGATGAAGTGAATTCCTTTAGTAGTGAATTCTTCTTAAACAAACACTAAAATTTAAAAAGAAGATTTGTTAATCCAAACGGCCTTAATTTGGGAGATTTCATGTTGTGAAAGAAAGTGAAGAATGTTAAATAATGAAAACATTATGATTTAATGTGATGTGTCTCTAAGATTAAATTTATAAGCAACATATTATCCTTCTTAAAAAGAAAAGACACTGGCATGCTATTTGCGAAGTTCTTGGAATGCCAGTGAATTTGCAGTCTAGGGCAATAGTAGTGCCATGTGCCGCCTTCATTTTGGTGAACATTTGTCATGTGCCTGTCCTGTGCATGACAGCGATCTATATATACACAATAATCTCATGATGGAGTTGTTAGGAGAAGATTCTCCTTGAGGAACAACTGATGGATGATCTCAGCTATTTGGCAGAGACTCTAGTGTTTTCTAAAATATTGATATTAGTGCAGCTGGGGAGTGGGAGAAGGGCTGTGGTCAGAAGGGGCTTTCTTCAGGTTTGTGTATGTATGTGTATGTTTTCTGAAAGGAAAGGAGTTATTTGGGGGTATTATTTATGGTTAGGTCCCAATTCTGTGATCTTCTGGGTCTGAAGTAGAGGGGCTGCCTTATTTGGTTTTTATATTCAACAGTATTTTCTGTGTATTTTGTTTTGTAGCAATAGTATACTGATATTATTAATAGTTTTATCTTATAAAATTTGGAGCTGTGTTTCCAAAATCCCTTCTAAGGTGAATAATTTATTCTGCGTGTTTTGAAATATCCAGATATAGCCAGTGAGGAGAAGAAGGGAAGATAGGAAAGGAAATAGAATTGAAGTCAGAGAGGTGTGGAAAAACAGTGATTTTTCAAAAAGGAGATAGTACAACATCTCCTTTGGAGATAAACCTCGGATTAGTTTCAATCTCTCTGAATTACAGTTGATTCATCCATAAAATGGAGAGAACAACACCTCACTTGTGGGGTCAATGTGAAGAGGAGATGAAATAATGAAAGCATTTAAAGTGTCATTTGGGGACTTCCCTGGTGGCGCCGTGGTTAAGAATCCGCCTGCCAATGCAGGGGACACGAGTTCGAGCCCTGGTTCAGGAAGATCCCACATGCCACGGAGCAACTAAGCCCGTACGCCACAACCACTGAGCCTGTGCTCTAGAGCCCGCGAGCCACAACTACTGAGCCCGTGTGCCGCAACTACTGAAGCCCGCGTGCCTAGAGCCCGTACTCCACAACAAGTGAAGCCACTGCAATGAGAAGCCCGCTCACCATAACGAAGAGTAGTCCCAGCTCGCCGCAACTAGAGAAAGCCCACACGCAGCAATGAAGACCCAACGCAGCCAGAAATAAATAAATAAAATAAAGGGTCATTTAGCATTTAGCAAAAATTAGGCTTTTAATAAGGATAGCCTTAAAACAGAAGGGGTGATGGGGACTTCCCTGGTGGTCCAGTGGATGAGACTCCATGCTCCCAATGCAGGGGGCCTGAGTTTGATCCCTGGTGGGGGAACTAGATCCCACATGCATGCCACAACTAAGAGTCCGCATGCCACAAGTAAAGGTCCCTCATGCTGCAACAAAGACCCAGCGCAGCTTAAATAAATAAAATAAATAAATAAATATTTTAAAAAAAAGAAAGAAGGGGGTGATGACTAGTTGTCTTTGCTGGGTCAAAGATGGCCGTCAGACAAAGTAGATGAAGAGGAGGATTCCAGGGCATGGCAGAGACAAAAGACATCACCGAAAGGTCTCTTACTCCATGAAGTATAAAGGCGAATTCAAAGAGCAAAGTCAGAGCCCAAGTTTTCAGCCTAAATTGTACAAAACTGAGGAAGGGTGGAGACTAAGAATGAAGTAAGTGTTAGTTGGTATATAGTAAATATTTGTTTGAAAATTTATTGAGATGTACATATATAGAGGTAAATATAGTTGTACTTCTATTGAAACAAAAGATCTTGGGCTCTTAGAGCTAACGTAGGAAAAGTCATTAAAGAATTCCTAAGCATTGATATAACAAATTAGCCAAAAGCAGTGCATGGAATGCTTGGAAACCATGATAGGAGGAACTTCAAGAGGGCATTTTTAGTGGTGATCTTTTCTTTATTCTTAGATCTTTAAAAAGTTCTTTGGTCTCCAATTTAATGCTAAATCGTTTTCCCTTACAAGTAAATTTAACTTTCTGTTAAAATAGTGGCTGCAGAGTTTCCATATAGGAGGGTTTAGAGTAGGCAGTCTGGTTGAGGAGAAAGGACAAGGAAGAGGACCTTGAAGCTAATTTTCTATGTTTGTCAGGGTGACTACAGCTGCATATGACAGAAAAAAACAAAACAACAGTGGCTTAAACTAAAGATGAGTTTATTTTTCTCTCACATAAAAGTCCATAGGTGAGGTGAGCAATTCAAAGCTGGCATGGCAGCTCTATAACATCATCAGGAAGCCAGACTCTCTCTAGTTCACAGCTTCCTTCCTCTTATTATGTGGAACTCATCATAGTACAATAAGGCTGCCAGAGCTCCAGCTATCATATCCACATTCAGGGAACAGAATGGAGGAAGAGGAAAAGAAGGGTGATTTTCCTACCTTTAAGAATTCCTGGAAATACCACACATTTCCACTTGCGTGTCACTAACCAATACTTAGTCACAAGGTACATGCAAATGCAACCTTTATCTAGTCAGCAGTGAGACTAGCCAAAACCCGGGTTCTGTTATTATGGAAAGAAAGAATGGATTTTGGCAGATAACCAGTAGTCTCTGACACAGTTTGCATGGTACTTTATTTTTTACTTTAATTATTAGAAAGCAGTACAGTTTGGAGCAGGGGGATGGAAGGCTCAGGAGGAATGTCTCCAAGGGGGAAAAAAAAAAAAACAACTGATTATGTAACATGCTTGACTGCACTGAGAGATGTTTCACAAACACCTCACAGTTTTCTGTCAGAAAGCTTAGGGGTGAATCAATCAATGATTCACTTGCCAAAAAAACAAACAAACAAACAAACAAAACAAATGGGAGACTGCGGCTTTATATCTGTCAGCCAAATGAGCTTGCTAAAACTAAACTTCAGAACTGGCCAACTTTCCCTTCACGTCACAAAGGACTGGGGTAATCATGCTCACTGCATGTTTATTCCCAAAGGGAAGAAGGGCAGAGGTGAGCCAAGCTCACCCAGTTATTCTTCCCAAATTCATCAACCGGATAAGTCACTCTGCCTCCCCAGGAATGGAGTGAGTTAAAGAGCAAAGAGAAGCCAGGAGGTTGTTTAGGGAAGCTCTTTCTTTAAAGAAAACAGAATTAGGGAAAGGCATTCTTCTTCAGGCATTATGCAAGTCATTTAACCTCTTTTGTGCCCAATTCCTAAACTGTAATCTTTCTTCCAAGGATATGCAAAAATAAAATATATAAGATGTTTTGAAAATGAATATATGCCCTATAAATAGCTAATAACAAGTAATATTTAATGAGCATCTAGGAGGTACCAGGCACTGTTCTAAGCCCATTACATGTACTAATTTAATTCCCAAAACAACACTGTCATTACCCCCAATTTAAAGATAAGGAAACTGAGTCCCCAAGTTTAAGTAACTTGCTTAAGGTCAGATAGTGGAAGAATGTGATTTCAATTGCATTCTCAGTGATTCTGTTCAGTAAACTCTAAATCTGAGGGCACTAACATTATCCCCATGGCCTGGTAATCAATAAAGTTTTTATAAATTAAAGTTGGATGTTGCTTACTTTATCTATGGCTGTGTCAACAGTGAGTTTGTTTTCTTGCTTCTTTGGATTTTCTAGCTAATTTAAGACAGAGTCATCTCAGGACAGTTCCTTCAGTTACCCTGCCTTCCCCTCCCTCCCATGGGTCTGGAGTAGATGCTCCCCATCTATGATCCTTTGTTGTATGATATGTTGTGTTATGTTGTATGATAACTGCCTTTACCCTTTTCTCCCTTTCCCACTGGGGTCCCTTAGACAGGGGCTGTGTTTTCTGCCTCTGGATGGCAGGTTGTAAAGTTATTTACACTTTTTAGATACAATAAGAAAACCATACTTTATTCTTTAAAAATTTTTTTAATACATTTTATATTTTAGAATAGTTTAGAGTTAAGAAAATAGTTGCAAAGAAAGTACAGAGTTCCTGACTACTTCACACCCAGTTTCTATGTTGCAATATGTTCCCCTATTGTTAACATAGTAAGATGCATTTGTTACAATTAGTGAACCAATATTGATACATTATTATTAACTACAGTCCATATTTTATTCATTTCTTTTTTGTGATGGGAACAATTAAGATCTAGTCTCTCAGCAACTTTGAAGTTTATAACACAGTATTGTTGTCTATAACCCCTGTGCTGTGCATTAGATCTCCAGGATTTATCTACTGGTTGCAAGTTTGTACCCTTAAACAGTATTTCTCCAATTCCCCCTTCCCCCAGGCCCTGGTAACCACCATTCTACTCTCTGTTTTTACAAGTTCAGCTTTTTTAGATTCTACATATAAGTGATATCATACAGTAGTGGTCTTTCTCTCAGCATAATGCCCTCAAAGTCCATCGACATTGTTGCAAATGGCAGGATTTCCTTCTTTCTCATGGCTGAAGAATATTCCATTGTATATATATATACCATATCTTCTTTATCCCTTCATCCATTGATGGACACTTAGGTTGTTTCCATATATACTTTGTTCTTACAAACTGCTCTGATCTCTTTACCATTCCCCAACTGCTAGGTAGGCATGGAAAACAAAAAAAAATTTAGTCTAGTCTGTTTTAAAACTAATTCTGATCCAGTTATTTAAGTAACCTCTTTAACTCTGTCTCTTTGAAATCATTGTTTTATGGTTTCAACCCCCCTTCCTCTGCATACTTCTAAGATGGTGTCTGGCACACAGAGCAGGGTCTCACATGAACTTGTTGCATTGGGGGAGTTGAACTCTATGACCCTGAACTGGTCATTGTGCAGGGACTGGCATCACCTGAAGTATGTCTGTCTCATCTTATTCTTGGTTATCCTGTTGGCAAAAGCTACTGATGTATGTAGCTGATAATTTCTTGGTCATTCTTTCTTGGCTTGGTCAGAGCCTAGAGGCCCTTCCTGCTGTCTCAGCCTTCCTTGAAATCTTACTTTCACTACAGACTCCTTTGAATATATGAGATATTCTCAGCCTGGTCCAAGGCCCAAAGCATCCATCCATAAGTCTTTGTTGGAGTGATTACACCTCTGCTGGGAACATGGGCGTACCAATATCTCTTCAAGGTCCTGCTTTCAATTCTTTTGGGTATGTACTAAGAGGTGGAATTGCTGGATCATATGGTAAGTCTATTTTTTATTTTTTGAGGAACCATCATACTGTTTTCCCCAGCAGCTTTACCATTTTACATTCCCATGAACAGTGCATAAGTGTTCCAGTTTGTTTGCATCCATGCCAACACTTGTTATTTTCTTTTTTTTTTTTTTTTGGTTTGTCTTGGGGTTTTTTTTTTGATAGCAGTGATCCTGTTGGGTGTGAGGTGGTACGTCATCGTAATTTTGATTTGCACTTCCCTAATGAGCAGTGACGTTGAGCATATTTGCATGTGCTTATTGACCATTTGTATATCTTCTTTGAAGAACTGTCTATTCAAGTCCTTTGCCAATTTTTGAATTGAATTGTTTGGTTTTTTGTTGTTGGGGTCTCTATACATTCTGGATTGAAATCCCTTATCAGATATAGATATGCAAATATTTTCTCCCATTGCATGGGTTGCCTTTTTACTCTGTTGATTGTGTCCTTTGATGCACAGGAGTTTTAATTTTCATGAGGTCCAATTTGTCTATTTTTTGCTTTTATTGTCTGTTCCTTTTGTGTCATATCCAAGAAATCACTGCCAAATCCAATATCATGAACTTTATGCCCATGCTTTCTTCTAAGAGTTTTGTAGTTCTATAGTTTATAGTTATATAAACTATAGTTGTAGTTTATATATGTATTTATATGTACATTTATAGTTATATAGTTTTACATTTAAGTCTTTGATCAAATTTGAATTAATGTTTGTATGTAGTATTAGTTAAGAGTCTAACTTCATTCTTTTGGATATGGGTATATAGTTTTCCCAGCATCATTTGTTGGAAAGACTGTCCTTTCCCCACTGAATGGTCTTGTCACCCTTGTCAAAAAACATTTGACCATATATATGAAGGTCTATTTCTGGGCTCCCTATTCTATTCCATTGGTGTATATGTCTGTCTTTATTCCATTACCATACTATTTTGATTACTGTAGCTTTGTAGTAGGTTTTGAAGTCAGGAAGTGTGAGTCCTCCAATTTTGTTCTTTTTCAAATTGTTTTGGCTATTTGGGGTTCCTTGACATTCCATATGAATTTTATGATAGATTTTTGTATTTCTGCAAAAAAAAAAAAAAGTCATTGGGTTTTGATAAAGATTGCATTATATCTGTGTATCACTTTGGGTAGTACTGACATTTAACAATATTAAACCTTCCAATCCATGAACATAGGTTATTTTTCTGTTTATTTATGTCTTTAATTTCTTTTAGCAATATTTTGTAGTTTTCATTGCACAATTCTGTTATCTCCTTGGTTAGGTTAATTCCTAATTATTTATTCTTTTTGATAGTATTGCAAATGGAGTTGTTTTTGTAATTTTCTTTTCAGATGTTCATTGTTAGTGTATAGAAATGCAACTTATTTTTTTGTGTTGACTTTTATCCTGCTACTTTGCTGAATTTGTTTATTAGTTGTAATTGCTTTTTTGTGTGTGTACATGGAATCTTTAGGGTTTTCTACTATAAGATCATAACATCTGTGAACAGAGATAATTTTACTTCTTCCTTTTCTATTTGGATACCGTTTACTTATTTATTTGTTTAACCTACCTAAGTGCTTTGGCTAGGACTAGTACTATGTTGAATAAAAGTGATGAAAGTGGGCATCTTTGCCTTGCTCTTGATTTTAGAGGAAAAGCTTTCAGTCTTTCACCACTGAGTATGATTTTGCTGTGGTTTTTTCATACATGGCTTTTATTTGTTGAGGCAGTTTTCTTCTATTCCTAGTTTGTTGAATTTTTAAATAAAAGGATGTTGAATTTTGTCAAATGCTTTTTTCCTGCACCAGTTGAGTTGATCCTTTATTTCTTTTTAAGAATATGCATTTCCTTTTCCCTTTTGAAATGTCATAGGAAAGGCCACGGGGCTTGAATTTGCTGTATCTCATGACACTATAATAAGCCCATGGCTAGCATGGTGCTAACAATGCTGCATTTACTGTCTTTTCAAAAGTAGTATTCTTATTATTAATTGATTCTTATTATTATTAATTTTGGTTAAGTTTAAATTTTTTCTCAGTTATGAATTAGAGTCGATTGGACAGCTGATTTCATGGTGGAAAGCCACAGCCCAGCTCAAATGGTGGAAAACAAATAAACTTCTCAAAACAAAGCTTTCAAAATGGAAGAATGCATAAAATATCCTGACAATAACAGCCTTAGGTCTGTCTCACCCAGAGAGTGAGTTCTTGAGGGGAGAAAATATCTTTTCCCCTTATCCCCAGTTACCTGGAACTGGAGATTGTTGTATAGTAAACACTTAATAAAACATCTTGGAGGGTATCAAAGAACAACGGTGTTCCCCTTGCCCTTTCTTCCCTCTCCTTTTCCCAAGAGAGATTGCATCAGACTCAGTAACTTTCATAGTGTTAATTTATTGTGAGGTATAAATATGAAAGTATCCAAGTTCTGCAAATAGTGCGAAAGTGAGCAATTGTGCATTTTAATTTGACTTAGTATTGTTGAATTGAAATATTTAGATTTTGGTATTAAGAGAGGATTGTACTTTTTTTTTTTTAACCATGTCACTATTGATTATTTTCTTATTCCAAAGCTGTATAGGCTCATGCATTATTTAATTCTCAAAAGTTAAGTTGATAGGCTGTCTGAGGGTAGATGTACAAACTGTAATATAAAGCCAGAATTGGAAAATAGAGGTACTTTGACTAACTTTTCAAAGTAGGCTTTATGTTATAGAAAGCATCACATAGTACACTGTGTAAAAATAAAATTAGATGAAGTATAATCTATGAGTGATACCTGCTTTATAGACTCTCAATTTGATGACCAACATAACCTAATTTAGCAGAACACTTGACCGAAGTATTTCACTGATGATCAAGTAAATTCTGATGAAAGGTCAATGGTATAACTACAAAGGCCAATCTATTTTAATTGCCTAAGGTTTAAAAAAAGCCCTCTTCTCAATTTACAGTGGCTGTGGGAGTCATTTTCCTGCTTACACAGTGATAAAGGGCTTGTATATCATGAATGTAGCATAGTGGATAATCAGCAAAACTTTAAGACTAAATTAATCAGCACTTTGGAAAGTTTATTCCATGAACATAGGTAACATGTCCTGTCAAGGCAAATGATTGCTTCTTTGATTATAGAAAAATACTAATTAGTTTTCACTTTTTTTTTTTTAATGTTTTACTGGAAAGAATTTAGTTAGAGATTCAAACATAGTAAAATTTACTTTTTAAAAATAATTGAGAATCACTATGTTGTGCACCAAGAACTAATATAACGTTGTAAGTCAATTATACTTTGAAAACAAACAAAAAAACAAACAAGCAAACTCAGGAAAAGAGACTGGATTTGTGGTTACCAGAGGCAGTGGGGGGCAGGGGAGGGCGTTGGGGGAAGGATGAAAGTTATTAGGAGAGTAAATCCTAAGAGATCTCATCACAGGGAAAATAAATTTTTTTTCTTTTGCATCTATATAGAATGATGGATGTTCACTAAACTTATTGTGGTAATCATTTCATGATGCATGCAAGTCAAATCATTATGTTGTACAACTTAAACTTATACAGTGCTTTATGTTAATTATAACTCGTTGAAACTGGAAGGAAAAATGGATAACGAAGTATACCTGCTTTAGGTCTGAAAATAAATAAATACATAGAGTAATTTATATTTAAAAATAAATATATGAAATAAAACTCTTCTTTTAAAAAGAAAAAAGTGAGGCTTAAATTTGATAATAATGGTATTTTTGAAGTACAAATATATGAAATATATACTAAGTTCAGAACAGATTCAATATTTAGCCTTTGAACTGATAAATCATATCATATTCATTTAACGTATTCTCTAGGTCCCATCTTGGCTTTTCTTTCTCTCCTTCCCAAGGCTTATTGATTTTTTTTTTTATATTTTAAAATAACAATTTTAGAAGTAATGAAAATTTAAGGTGCTTTCTGATTCCTTCATGTTATATCTTAATAGTAACATTAAAATCAAGATGTCAAACAACATTCTTGTGTTAATTCTGGACTGTTAGGAGTCAAGGTGGCATAAAAGGAAGGACACTAGAGTGCACATCAGATAAGATGATTAAAAACTTTGCTGAGTCACTAACTAGTTGTTTGGACAAGTCACTCTTAGAGCCTTAATTTTTGTGTCAACACAATGATCTCTAAGCTAGAATGCATAAATAGGGGACATGTGCATTAAGGATAGAATCCACAGTGAGGAACTATCCATACTTCAGAAATCAGAGGAATTTCTCTAGACATAGTTGGATGATACTGCATTTCAGGAAGACTGGGAGGGATCTTGGACAACCTAACTCATGAGATAGCTGTTTTCTGAGCAGTAAATTGAGGAAGCCCAAGCATGCCTCACTGACATGCCCTCACTCAACAAAGTAAGGAGGTGTGGGATGGTGACGGGGAGGAGAGTCTCTGGGGATGTTGAGACTTCCAACATGTCTCTCTCCCACATAGAATTTACAGGCATCCTGAGGGATCTAGGTGGGACTCATGAATATAGGAGAGAGTTCTGATCCTTGGACCATTTTTGGCATTGCACTTTCTGCTACATAATACTCCTGTTAGGAGCTCGTTATCCACTGTGGATCAGGCAGGGTTACAGGTAAGCTTAAGAATGGTCTTCACAGCTGTCCTCTTCCCTAATTGGAGGCTCAGTCCCAGGGACTCTCACTACCACTGTAAGCTTTAACACTTAGTGTCTAGCTTCCCAGGTATCTTGTATCCATCTCTTCATTTGAGATACTATGAACTTGCACCAAAATGGAATTTCTCAGTAACACTGAGAAATATTTAGTGAAATAATGTGATTTTTTTGTATGAATACTTTGGAATCAATTTATACTTTATATATATATTTTCCAAATTTTCTATATTGGAAAATGAATATTAAACTGTAGGAATAATTCATATAGGTAAATATTCATATGGTCAAATTTACCATGAGTTGCATCATCTCTGTGTTGACAAAGTTCTTTGATACTTTATTTAGTATAATATTTGTTGGGAACCTACTCAGTGTAAGACAATCTAATTGCCTTTTGATATCTTATAATTATCTAATTGGTTTATAATATCAAAAATAGAAAAAATAGAAATTATGGAAGTACAGAATTTGCTTTCCTACAAAGAATAAGTGAACCACAGGATACTGTGACATCTACAAGTTCAGTAGTTATGTTTTATTAGTCAGTACCTAGAGGAGTACTTAAACCCATGTAAGCTGGTTGCATTTTATTTGGCAGCATAACCACAGATCAAGTTGTCCCTTTAGTCCTTTGGGTTCAAGAGGCAGAATGTGATTTTTAAAAAATATTTAATTTACTTATTTATTTGGCTGCACCGGGTCTTAGTTGCGGCATGTGGGATCTAGTTCCCTGACCAGGGATTGAACCTGGGCCCCCTGCCTTGGGAGTGTGGAATCTTAGCCACTGGACCACCAGGGAAATCCCAGCAGAATGTGATGTTAACTGTCACTTATTAATCCAGGCTTGGAAAAATTGCTTTTAGAAGTCATTTATTCATCTGCTAAATTAAACTTGCAATATCAGTGATAATATTTGACACTTATACAGTACTTTACAGATTTTCAAAGTATTGCAACATTCATGATTTCATTTAATCTTCACAACAATTTTGCAAAGAAGACAAGATAGTAACTAACTCCATGTTATAGATAAGAAAAATGGTGTCTTGAAATGTAAAGTGACTTGTGTAATATAGTCTGGCTAGTCAGTGGTAGAAGGGAACTAATTTCTAAGTTTTTTGATTTCTAGGTGCGATCACAAGGTATTATGGACTACATACAGACAGAGGGAACATATTAGAGCACGCTGCTATTTTTTTTGTAGAATAAAACAGTACAATTTCAGAGATGTCATGGATCCTGTCCAGGCTGGCATGAATAGGCAAGGATTCAATCTGACTGGGTAAGCTATGGTAAAAATAGCCTTAATTATAATACTTTTAGTCAAATGTCAGGATCTTTGTTCTTGGGGGTAGAGTTGGACCACAGACAGATCTACAGTGAAGAAGTGGGGAAGGGTCACAAGGACTTAAGCATAATATCAGGGCCCCCAGAAGCCATATTGTCTAGGATTTTTTGCCAGGTTCTAGTCTTAGCTGCAGAATTAGAACACAAGTCAGGACTGGCATAGCTGCTCAGATCTAAAAGATTGGGGAAACATAGTGAGAATTGGGCATGATGTTTGGGGAGGAGACTGCTGCTATTTAATAGGCTGGGGAATGTCACCCCAGAAGTGAAACAGAGGGAAAATAGGCTAATTGTAGATGCTTTGACATATTCCAGGCATTCTCATTAGCAGGGCTCAATCTGCTGGTCAGATGTCTTTAGTCCTCTCTGCTGGACAGAGCTCAAGTGGGCAGGGGCAAGAAACAGTGCTCTTTGGCACCTGAACACACGGTTCAACTTATAAAGCATGTGCTTTACCTGAGAGTTAAGTGAGATGCTCTGCTCACGTAAGTCCACAGATTTACACCTGTGAAGTTTCCATGTAAAATGGGTGCTACTGTCTTTTATAATAAGTCCCATGTGTATTTTCATGGAATGTTGACAGGTGAGCATATATTGCTTTACCAGTGCTTCTGGGATTATCTGAAAAATAGCACAGGTATTCTCATGACAGGTTTATGTTAATAAGTTTGGTTAGCATAGGACTTCCCTGGTGGCACAGTGGTTGAGAATCCGCCTGCCAGTGCTAGGGACACAGGTTCAATCCCTGGTCCGGAAAGATCCCACATGCCGCGGAGCAACTAAGCCTGTGTGCCACAACTACTGAGCCTGCACTCTAGAGCCCGAGAGCCCACAACTACTGAAGCCTGCGCTCATAGACCCCGTGCTCTGCAATAAGAGAAGCCACCGCAATGAGAAGCCCGCGCACCCCAACGAAGAGTAGCTCCCGCTCACCGCAACTAGAGAAAGCCCGTGCGCAGCAACAAAGACCCATCACAACCAAAAAATAAATAAATTAAAAAAAAAGTTTGGTTAGCATAAAGCAAAATTAATTCAATGACTCACATGTAAAGTTAATAAACTCTTCTTTCTCCATGTCACTAATTTCCTAGTCTTGTGAAGGTCTGTACATTTCTATGGCTGAACAAATATGTGGAAAGTTTCTATTTGGGTTCCCAGGATGCTACGTTAAGTCGGGTGTCATCAGTGTGATGCTTTGCTATTCAAAGTGTGATCCAAGGACAAGCAGCATTGGTATCTCTTGGGAGCTTGTTAGAAAAGCAGAATCTCAGGCTTAATGCTAGGCCTACTAAATCAGAGTGCATTTTATCAAGATCTCCAGGTGATTTGTAAGCACATTCAGGTTTAAGAAGCAATAGTTATACCTTTGTGGCTCAAGGTCATGCCTTCCTAAACCTCTATTTTTAGGCACACTCTACTTCCTACTCTTCTGGAATCTGTAGGCTATCAGCTAGCCAATTCATTTGGATGTTTTTTAAATTCTAAACCTGTGACATTGTGTGCCCTATGCTGTCTCTTCCTTGTTTTGTCAGAGAAGGGACTTTTTCTTTTGCATTCCCCATATTTTTCACTTGATGATTTTTGTTTTTGGAGACAGACCATCACTTCTAGCTTCCAGGGGACATATTCTCTCTCTGATCAACTTGAAGACTTTTTCCCACGGCATCTCTCTCAATAACATTGAGGTAATGAGGTTCTGTTTACTGCCGAATTCAATCATAAATGTGAGTTGCCACTAATATCAATATTGCATATTTTTAAGTAGCTTTAGAGTAAAATAAAATAAAACCACAAAAAGGACCACTTGGTAGCTTTCTCTGCTGTGTTCAACTTTTTGTTTTGTTTAACTTTTCATATTACAGAAATCTTGGACCTCAGAAATTTCATGTCTCTTGGCAGTAGCTATACTTTCTGTGCCTTAGTGATAAACATTCTGTTATTTTATTCTAGAACTCTAAACCAGTTAAAGAAAATCTTTATTGGACATTTTCTCTTCTCTGTTTTCTTAGCTTTGTTTTGTTTTTTTCCCCCCATCTTTGTTATAAAAGGAAAAACCCCTCATGGAATATGTTGCCATTATGAAATTTAGATATTTATATGTATATTATTTTTGTGTATGTATCAGAAACCACATTTAGAAATATTCTCTGTAAGTTACACTTAAACATTTTTAGTTGATAACAACAACATTATGGTTTGTTTCCTAAGACCTCTCTTCACTTTGCAACCATATCCTCTGTCTCTTCCTTTTCTTTAAAAACCACACAGGATGTTGAAGAAATAAAGTGAGAGAAGTCTGCTGAAATACATTTACAACAAGCTATTGTAAATGTCATTTGTTGAATAAGGTATAAAATTTCATGGCACAAGGGGCAGGATTGTCTGAAAGTAACCCCGAGAGCTCACTCTTGGTTACCGAAGCACTGGGCTATCTGGAACCAGGAATCACCCTTCAACCAGTGCGAGAAGCCACACTTGAACTCAGCTTCCTATTAGACTGATGGTGTTATTTTACCCTCTTGCAGGAACTACAGCTTTCTATGGTCTCCGCTGTCCTCAGGTGCTGGGCAGCTAGCTTTCACAGTTACTTCCTTTAAATATATTGCATGCAATCCAGACTGCCTAACATTTATGTTGTGTGCTTATCTCTTCTGATTAAGGTTGCTATCATGCTTGCCCTGTAAGAAAGGAGAGCAACAGTGAGGTGGGGGATCTGCCCTAGAACACTGGACCAAGTGTCCATCAGATGGCCAGGGGCCCTGCGTACTTCCTCATGGGAAAAATGGGAAAATCAAATGACCTGTGACTTTTCTTGTTGCTGACTCCTTGAGTTTCCTCGATAAAGCATATTCTTTAATATGATATTGTAAAATTCACCCAGAGCTCTGGTGAACCTCAGGGGACCCATCTTGCACAGCACATTTATTGATGATAATCAAGGCTTTGTTCTGCATACCCTGCTTTGGGAGAGTTCATATCTCAGTTTGTATATTTGTAGCATAGATTGAAGTCACTGCCATATTCCCATTTTGCCTTGGATAAAATGTCCTCCTATTGATGACTGTTAACTCATGTATTTTCTTCTCATCCATATGTCTCCCTTATTCACATCTCTCTTTGTCCAGCAAGATTCCATGATGTACTGTTCAATAATACTGTTGCTAATAGCTTAAACTTCCTTCCCCTTCTGTCTTCTTTGTGGCATCTGCCAAGGGCTGCAACCATAGATAAACCACCTGTCTGCTTTCTCTGCATCTGTGCCTGAGCAGCCAAGCACTGCTGGAGAGTTACACAATAGGGCCTATTGATATTACAAAAAATTAATTAAAGCAACTTCAAACTGTACAGCAATCCTGTAATGATTCTCAGTCAAGCTCTCTCCCACTTTCCATAATGATTATTTCAGGCTTCTTCAAACCTTCTTCCTCTCATCACCCATGATTCTCAGAATATGATATTGATTTTTATTTTATAGAGAAAATAGAAGCCCTTAAATGAGAACTGCATCACCTGTCCTATTATCTGTCCATACTATTCTAGTTTCCTTCTGTTACAGTATGGGTGTAATTAGTTTTGCTAAGGCTAAACCCTCCTCTGGCACTTTTATTTTACTCCCTCCCACCTTCTAAGGTACCTGAAATTATGGATTATCTTTTGTCTGAATATTCAAACTCTCTTCAATTGGAGCTTTTAAAAACAGGATCAAGTGTCTCCCAATTAAGAGAAAGAAAGAGAGGAAAGGAAAGAGAGAGAGAGAAATTTTCTCTAGATTTCTTCATTTCCTTGTAGTTACTGCCCTGTTTCCTCTGTTCAAATTTTTGAAAAACGGTTTCTATGTACTGTTTCTATTTCTTTCTGCCTAGCCATTTCTAAGCCTTTTCCAATCTAACTTCTGCCCACATTGCTCCATCTCAGGATTTCTTAACCTTGGCACTATTAGCATTTTAGGCCAATGTTTTATATTTGCAACACTGTCCTGCACATTTTAGGATGTTTAGCAGCATCCCTGGTCTTTATTCACTAGATACCTGTAGCAGCTCTCTCCCTGCATTTTGGTTTTCAGACATTACCAAATGACTCCTGCAAAGCAAAATTGCCTCTGGTTGAGAATTGTTGCCCTATTCCCATGGCTCCTGTTAGGTTACCAATGACTTTCACGATGCTAAATCTCGTTTCTTATCTGACTTGGTAGCTCAGTAGTATCTGAAATTGTTAACCTCTCCTGCCTTGTAACATTTTTCTCTTGCCTCTATTGACAACACTCTTTTGATTTTCCTTTTACCTCTCAGATTGTTCTTTTTTCTTCCTTCCTTCCTGTTTTCCTTCCTTTCCTTCACTCTTTCTTTCTTTCCTTCTCTCTCCCTCTCTCCTCTCCCCCAAACCCCTTCTTTTTCTCTTTCTTTAAATCTTTTTAGGCCCATCCTCTGCCAATTGACAATTAAATGTTGGCACTCTCTTCTACTCTGCTCTTTTTCTGGGGACTCTCATCCCCATGCAGAGCTTTAATATTCACCTTTATACTAGTGCGTCAAGCTTTGATGAACTAGCTTCAGTATGATGAACAGGTCAACCCTCCCACCACCAGCAACAACAAAAAGCTGGATACAATAGTTTATCCATAGCTTGTGAGTCTTTATCTCTATGTGACAGCCTTCTCTTTTAGAGGAAACAAAAAATCTGCTTCTAGCTCTACCTTTTGAAGTAGAAAATTAGCTCTTAATCAGAATAACATAGATAAAGATGAGTGAAATTCTTTACATTGGCCTAGATGGGCCTAAATGATCTGCCTCCACCCTTACCTCTCATAGCTCTCTACCCTCCCCAATCTCATCCTCCATCATCATCCCTCCTGTGTTCCTGCTTGAGGCAACTAGCTGTGGTTCAGTCCTTTGTTCATGCTCTACCACAGGGCTATTTTATTTGTTGCTCTCTCTGCCAGGAAGACTCCTCTCACCCATCTCTGCAACTTAACCTATTCTTCCAATCTCAACTCAAGCAGACTTCCTCAGGGAGCCTTCCTTGTTCTTCCTGACCAGCTCCCACTCCCCATTATGGAGGCCTTTAATGGCCTTTGTACATCTCTTTCTTACTGCCTCGTACAGTAGCAATTTTGCATTTACTTGTGTGATTAGTGAGGTGAGTACAGTTGAGCAAGGGTTTTCAAACCAAGACTGCCTGGCTTGGAATCTTGGGTCTTAAATTCTTGGTGCCTCAGTTTCCTTATCTTTAACATGGGGATACTAATAGAACCTATTTTAAGGGTTGTTGTGAGTCTTAAATGATTTAGTGTATATACAATGCTTAGAACAGGGCCTGGAACATAGTAAGCACTATGTGAATATTGGTTGTAATTTTAAAAATTTAATTATCATCTGTCTCTTCCACTTTTTTTCCCCCCATTTTGTGAAAGTTTATTTGCAGGATAAATTGCTAAAAGTCAAATTACTCATAGAATTAGACACACACATATTATCACAGTTGTCACATCTACCAAAAAGTTATTCCAGTTTCTAATCCCATTAATGGTTATGTAGAAATATCAATTCTCTTATAATTTTATTTATTTTTGAGGAATTTAAGAAAGATTAGCATAACCTTTTTTTTTAAAACATCTTTCTTGGAGTATAATTGCTTTACAATGGTGTGTTAGTTTCTGCTTTATAACAAAGTGAATCAGCTATACATATACATATATCCCCATATCTCCTCCCTCTTGTGTCACCCTCCCTATCCCACCCCTCTAGGTGGTCACAAATCTTCTACTTTTTTGCTCATTTTTTTTTTCTCGATGCCAACACAGTTCATGACACATTGCAGGCATGCAGTAACCGTCAGAGTAATGTATAAATTGAAGAGTTTGGGAAAAAGAAATGCCATATAAATACAAAGCACATTTGTATAGATGAAAAAGTAGAGATTCTGCATTGTGTTTTTAAAAATAATTCTACTATAGTCATTCACTGTTTTTACTTGCACAACCTATGCTAGAAGGGAAATAGATGCTTTTTTAATTCTAGGAGAATTCAGACAATATTTTATGCTGGGTGAATTCATTCTAACACAATCAGCGAAATCAGAGCCTTTGAGTTAAAAATATTACTCAAATATTTTATATTTGAAGAATATATTCAAATTCAAATTCCTATATTAAATACATAAGAAGTAGACATAATTTTTCATAACAAACCTTGAAAACAAACATCTTAGTCTCGGAGGTTAAGGATTATGTAACAAAGAATCATTTTAGTTTTTAAAATATTGCATAAGATCTTGTAAACAAACTTTTAAGGACTCAAGTTTTTGATGACAAGATACCAAATAAATATAAATCTGACAAGTAAACCTGGTTCTGCAAGCATGCATATGAGATTATTTATTTGGTATGGAGGTTACTGGGTTCTTTGAATCATTATTAATTATTAGACCTTAATAACTGAGAAAAACCATGCCACATGAGCAATGATAATTCAATGGAAAAAAATCTAAACCCAAGAAGAGATATTGATAAAGTAGTATGTTGTCATTTGTGTTAGTCAGCTCAGGCTGTCATGACAAAATACCACAGACTGGGTGGCTTAAACAACAGAAATGTATTTCTCACAGTTCTGGAGGCTGGGAAGTCTAAGATCAAGGTGCCGACTGATTTTATTACTGGTGAGAGCTCTTTCCTTTGTTTGCAGACAGCTATCTTCTCACTGTGTCTGCACATGGTGGAGAGAGAGAGCTCTGGGGTTTCTTCCTCATAAGGGTACCAGCCCTGTCAGATTAGGGCCCTACCCTTATGATCTCATTTAACCTTTATCACTTCCTCACAGGCTCTGTCTCTAAATAGTCACATTGGCGTTTGGGCTTCAACATTTGAATTTCTGAGAAAACACAAACATTCAGTCCATAACATCATTCAAAAGAAGGAGAGAATATTTTTATTGGGGTGAATATGCCAAAAACTTTGAGAAGAGGCTTTTAAGATTGACTTTAAAGGGTTTGAACTTGCAGAGTGTGAAGGGAAATTATACCATGATCTCAATATTATATGTGGAAAGCAGAAGGGATGTAGGATCTGTGTAAGGCTAGTGAGGATTTCAGTTTGATTGGTTTCCTAGTATGTGAGGAGAAAATGAGTGAATTTCAGGTCATTGAGAAATTTGAATGATGAGTTATGAAGTTTGTACTTTATTCCGTGAGCAATGGGAACCCACTGTTTTAAAAAGGAGTAATATGATCAGAGCTGTTCTCAAAGAATATTAATCTGACAGAAACTTCAAGGGGCTGAAATTGGCAGTTTAGTACTGGTCTGGTTAGGAGGCTATATTAATAGTCAGGAAAGAGGTAATCAGAGCCTGAGCTATGATAGTGGTAGCAGGTATTCACCCATGAGTCAAACATTGACCTTTCTCAATAGGCCAGCATTCTAATGGAAAAACATGCAAATAAACCAGTAATTAATATAATGGGATAAATGCTAGAATAAGATTCAATTCACCAGAAACATATAACAATATTAAACTTGTGTATACCTAATAAAACATACTCAATATTTACAAAGCAAAAGTGGATAGAACTACAGGGAGAAACTGATAAATCTACAGTTACAATAGACTATTTCAACATATATCACAAAATTAATGGTAGATTAAGCAGATAAAATATTAGAAAAGATACAGAAGGTTTGAATAATGGGAGTAACAGTATCGATGTTGGCTCAAATCAGAGAACAGTATAGCCTTGGAGAATAATCTATCCAGCAACCAGAGAATATATATTAATGCTGTTTCTCCTTTTCCCTTGCCCAAATGCTCTTTTACAGTTACCATTTCCCAACTTTTCAAAAGAAATACCTCTTATCCACCCAAATCTTCCATGATGCATCACCCTGGGGTGCAAAATCTTCAGAGGAACAATCAACATATTAGTATTGGAGAAGCCTCTTATAATCATAAACCTTTCATAGACCATTGTCTTTTCCTGCCTAATATGAATGTCTAGTAAGTGTGAGGCACGGCATTAGTAAAGGGGTAGTTTGACCCTTTGGGGGTTGTTCCAGATTCAATAGCGTGGGACAGTTGGTGCAATGACAATTGTTGTTTTTGTTGTTTGACTAACTTACCTCTTTCATATTCTCACTATTA
Organism: Eubalaena glacialis; assembly: GCF_028564815.1. NCBI lineage: Eukaryota > Metazoa > Chordata > Mammalia > Artiodactyla > Balaenidae > Eubalaena > Eubalaena glacialis. The sequence continues at coordinate 106,842,457 of NC_083718.1, forward strand.
TCAAATAATGAGTTACTCTTGAGGGAGTCATATCAGAGCAGCACTCTCGCGCGGTAGGTGAGAAAGGGGGTCAAGGAGACCTGGCAGAGCTGTCCCCAGGGCTGTGGCCCCCATGCCAGAGCTTTAGCCTGGCCAGTCAAAGGGCTGGAGTCTCTAAGGGCTTGCCCTGGCAAGAAGCACCTCCTGAGAAAGAAACTGGGAGGAAATGGTGGATGTGGCTTAACCAGTAACTTCCACTAACAATGAAGCAGAAAGTAGCTTTTCTAAACTATCAATAATAAAATGTACCAACTGTGTTGAAGAAAAATCTCGATTATCTTTTTCCCATAGAAAATGGTATAAAAAGGCATTGTCATTTGAAGAGATGATTAAAAGTATTGAGCCAGAAAGTGTAGAAAAATTGTTATAGAGATATTAATTAATATTGTTATTGATATTGTTATACTTTTCTAGGTTATATGATGTTTGTGGGATTTATCATCCTTTTAAAGTGTATAATTTGTCATGATTTTATTCTCATGTTACATAAATATTTACTTTTCCACCTAATTTTAAAAATTTATAATGTTGTCTTCTTTTTTAAAAGAGGTCTGCACCTCATATTATATAGGCTTCAGGCTAACAAAACCTGAATCCATCCCTGGACCTGATACTTTTTCTATTTCTCTTCCTCTTTGTCTTTCTGTTTTTCTCATCATTCCTTTCCATGCTCTTAAAAAAGTAGGACCTATACTAATATATAAGGACTGTAGAACAAAATATTTAAAAAACATCACCTATGATATAGTACCCTAAACTTCAGAAAACCAGCTTTATTAAATCAAGTTCTCCTTCTCTGATGTCAATATATTGTTCTAATTATCAGATGCAAAATATATGCTTAATATATTTAAAATTTTACTAACAAAACTTTCATTCTCATCTACTTATGTATAAAAATAAGATTTTTTAGTGCTATAAATATAAGTGAAAAACAGGAATAGCTAAATCCTGACTCATTCTAGTAATGTAATATTAACCCAAGGATAAATAAACTTTTAAACATATTAAAAAATATTAGATGGTCAACTTAAAAAATTCGTGAAAGATACATTGTTTTTCAAATTTCTTTTACGTGTATACAGGCAAAAACATTTGGAGACAAATGATCTAGACAAATAAATATGGAAGGCTATATAAATCAATAATGCAACTCCTTTAAGGGAGCTGCCATCTATTTTTAACTGCCCTGTTGGCACATTTCAGCAGACAGCTGCATCGAATGGATGGAGGCTGCCTGAGGGTGTGAAGAACATTGCATTGGCTCACTTATTTTCAGTTGTGAAATCTTCTTTACAAACCCTAATATTTTAAAAAAAGTAATTGAGGCTAACGTTTTTATAATTTGGGGTGGAAATAGCTCCCATTAGTGATATAGAACAGAACATGGGGGCTCTACAGGCCTATACTGGCAGCAGTTCTGGTCCGTTTCCCTCAAGGCCCTCCTTTTATTTGTCCAGAAATCCTTGTGTACTTATTATCAGTACTTAGGAGCAAGTGAGAGTGAGGTTGGGATTGATCCAGACCACCTTGATGCTGTCTTGTTGACGTCTGCCCTGGAGGTGGCTGTCTTCAATTCAGAAGTTTTCCCTGCATAACTGGGGCTAAGTCCCTTGCTTTAGGGCTGCCTAGCAGCTGGAGCACCAGCAGGAGCTGATTTATGAGGAGAGGCAATCTCACTTCCCTCATGCTATTCTTATAGAAAAGGAGTCTATTCAAACTGACCATGACTCCAGAATCATTGTTCTTTTCATTTCTTCCCCCAACCATTTTCCCAAGGGTTGACTCTATCAGATCTATCCAGGAGAGCATTAGGACAGTTAACTGAAAAGATCGTTAAGCCTGCAAGAAGCAGGAGAGGGGCATTTATTTCTCAGTTGGATGCTTGCTGAGTCACAGAACATGTAGGTCTTCCCTGGAGCTGTCATGGAAGTATGGTGATGAAATTATTAGGAGAACTTGGCTTGTACCCTCTGGAATTTGGGGCAAACATGAATATAGAGACTGGTGCCTATTTCTAGTCTAGAGATTTCTGAGGGAGTCTCTCTGGATTAGCCCAGACTTGTGGGGCTTGAGGAGACTGTGGCAGAATATACATAAAGAAAGAAGGAGAGAATCCCTTATCACATCCGTTTGAAGAGGACCCGGAAGTTCTCGAGTCTTCTCAGAAAGAAGCATTAGACAAAAAGGAAAACATGGGTTGCCATATAGGAAGATAAATTTGCACTTCTGTACCTCACTGGTTTATCATTACCTAGAATTTCCTGGCATCTACTGCCACCGTGTGGGTATTTACATTTATTGAATTCAAATGAGTATTTTCCCGTAAAGGCTTGTCCTAAGCCAAAATACAAAGAATTTTAAGTGTGTTTTAGTGCTCTTCAACCTCAGATTGGCTCCTAAGCCCCCTCTAGGTTCCCTGTGCTTTCAGACTCACAATGAGGTTCCATCATTAAATACTCTTCTCTTTTGTAGCACTGCGTTAAAGCAGTACTAAAGTCATGCTGCTGATACCTCAATGACTTTGAGTTTTTGATAAATCAGTTTGAGGCAGAGAAACTCTAAAATGGTCCCCAATTATGTTTCCTGGTATTGATGCCCTGTGTAACCATTTTACCTTTACTGGGGGTGGGATCTGTGTCTAGCTTCTAACCAACAGACTATGGCAGAGGTGATGGGGTGTCACTTCCATACTTACATTACATAGCACTTAAACTTCCATGTTGCTAGGAGACTCCCCTGACTGCCTTCTGGGCTTGCATGCATGAAGCAAGCATCCACGTATGGGAGGCCCAGTGAAAAGGAACTGAGGGCAGCTACTGGCTGTCAGCAGGCAAGAAACTGAGGTCCCCAGCCCAACAGGACATAGATCATTGAATCCTGCCAACAAGCATGTGAAATTGGGAGCAGATCCCTCTCCAGTTGAGCTTTCAGATGAGATGCCAGAAACCTTGATTGCAGCATCATGAGAGACCCTGAAACAGAGGACCTGGTTAAACTATGCCCAGATTCTGTGAGATGATACATGTGTGTTGTTTTTAGCCACTAAATGTGTGCTAATTTGTTATCTGACAATAGATAATGAGTACACAGTTCTTTGGTTTTGCTTACATTACTCCCCCCTTCACAGGACTGCAATATAAGTCCTTGGAGATTGTTCTTGGCAGTAAATATAATTGACAGTCACCACTCTGTGCTCAGAATTGTCCTTCTCCTCCCACCAAAGCTCTGTTACCGAATCAGCTTGTTTTGCCTGATTCCTTTGGGAAAAGTTCTCTCTCAGGTGATACCTCAGCTCCTCACACAAAGAGAGCTCTGTGGGTTCTGCCTATGTCATTCCCCAAACAAGCTTGGACAGGCTTAAATCCAGCAGTGGCACAACTTGGCCTAAAGCTGAGAGCTCACAGCTTGTCAGATAATTTGTCAACTTCAAGATGCATTACACTATTGTGGCTATAGTTATTAGATTGATATTAAACTTTATTCTTAATTTAAAAAATGTTTCATACCCCTTGAAACACTTGACTATGGGTAGGAAAGTGGTGCTAAAAGGCAAGGGTAGGGACAGGGAATGACTCCCTGTCATTATAGACCATTAACTTGATCCCAAAATACAACCACAAGTTTTTTTATAACTACACTAAATTTTATATATGTTATTGTAGAGCCAATTACGCTATGTCAAAGGCATGCCTCTGATAAACCAATCTGATAAATATAAAAGAAGTTAACCTGTAGTAATCAGTTATTTATTAATCTAAGCTGCCCCTAGTGATTAGCATTTGGTCTCATAAAACATCTTTTAGTTTATCCATTCTAAATTTTTCTAGAGGCTTGTCATCTAGCTCTGCAGTTTCTAGAATTTAATTTATATCTCTTTTTGAAAACCACTAGAATTTAATTTATATCTCTTTTTGAAAACCACTATTTATTTAGCTCTGGTATAGAGGCTTACATAAACTTAAACTCAAAAAGTACTATATTATCTTTTCAGCATAATTGAAACAAGCTTGGCTGTGGGGCACTGCAAAGAGTTTTCAATGGTGAGTGCAAAAAGTGTGTCTAAGTAGCAGATTATGCCAGGGAGGTAAGCAGAAATCATATTCTAGAGGGCTTTGAGTGTTATGCTATAGAGCTTGGACTTGATAGTGAAAACAGAAGATTTTCAATATGGAAAATATTTTAAACAGGAAAAGATTTTAATCAAGGAAATGATATAATGATTTATACTTTAGAAAAATACATACAAACCAGTGTAGTGGATGGATTTAGAGGGGTACAAGACTGGAGGCAGGGGGACAAGCTAGGAGGCAAGAAGCAATGACGGCCTGAATTAAGATAGAGGGGGTAGAAAAACATGGAAGCATATGAACAATATTTTGAAGGTAGGATAGTATTGATTTGATGATCAATAAAATGTAGAGGATAAGTGAAAGGAGACCATGATGAGCACCAGGTTTCTAGCTTGGAGAATGGGTATTTGGAAAAATAGATTTGTTAGGGGAACCACTGACTGAAACTGCCCACCCTGGCCGGGTACGATAGTAACCACTTGCATGAGTTATCTTACAACAGGAGGTCCTGGTAAGGAATGTGGAACTAACAAGCTATCACCAACCAGAAGAATTCAGGAAGGGTCAAAAGGAGAGAGGAGACACCAGTCTGTATGTCCTACCAACTTCCCAGAATCCTTCTCACTGGCATCCATCTTGGCTGAGCGATGTACACACCACCGGGAAGGACCCTGAGTCAGAATGATTGGCCAGAGACAACCTGGAAACTAACCCCATCACCATAAAACCCAACTGCGAGCCACGTGGCAGAGCAGTTTTCCTGGGCTCCCTTACACTCCTGCTCTCCGCCCGGGCGCCCCTTTCCCAATAAATTCTCTTGCTTTGTCAGCATGTGTATCTCCTCAGACAATACATTTCTGGGGTTAGACAAGAGCCCATTCTTGGGCCCTGGAACAGATTTGTTTCCTGCAACAGATTTGTGTGCGGAAGTCTGAGGAAGCTTAATGTTTAAGTCCTAAACTTTGAGTATTGATAGAAGTCCATGTAGGAGGCTGAGTTCAGGATGCCAGGGCCATCAGAGGAAAACTAGAAGGTGGAGTCACAGTAGCTAAGAAAATATCTAGAGAACTGGAGTGACCCATGGTATTCAACGCCACATGGAAATCAGGTAAGATGAAAGTTATCTTTTGAGGTGGAGAAGGCTGTGAATAGAGCATGTCTGAAGGTGGGAGATAGTAAGAGTTCAATTTTGGACATGCTGAGGTTGAGATGTCTATTAGAGATCGTAGAACGTATGAACTGAGAGTTCAGTAGAGAGGTTAGAGCTAAAGATGTAACTTTAAGAATTGTGGACATAGAGATGTGTTTATAGTCATGAGATGGAATAGAATCTCCAATGGAAAGACTGTAAGGTGAGGAGATGTCTAAGAACTGAAACCTAAGGTATCCCAACATTAAGAGGTCATGGGCACACAGCAGATGAGGAGCAAGGCAAAAACCCACCAGACCTAACAAATGAAGAGGAAATAGGCAGTCTACCTGAAAAAGAATTCAGAATAATGATAGTAAAGATGATCCAAAATCTTGGAAATAGAATGGAGAAAATACAAGAAACGTTTAACAAGAACCTAGAAGAACTAAAGAGCAAAAAAACACTGATGAACAACACAATAAATGAAATTAAAAATTCTCTAGAAGGGATCAATAGCAGAATAACTGAGGCAGAAGAACGGGTAAGTGACCTGGAAGATAAAATAGTGGAAATAACTACTGCAGAGCAGAATAAAGAAAAATGAATGAAAAGAATTGAGGACAGTCTCAGAGACCTCTGGGACAACATTAAATGCACCAACATTTGAATTATAGGGGTCCCAGAAGAAGAAGAGAAAAAGAAAGGGACTGAGAAAATATTTGAAGAGATTATAGTTGGAAACTTCCCTAATATGGGAAAGGAAATAGTTAATCAAGTCCAGGAAGCACAGAGAGTCCCATACAGCATAAATCCAAGGAGAAACATGCCAAGACACATATTAATCAAATTATCAAATATTAAATACAAAGAAAACATATTAAAAGCAGCAGGGGAAAAACAGCAAATAACATAAAAGGGAATCCCCATAAGGTTAACAGCTGATCTTTCAGCAGAAACTCTGCAAGCCAGAAGGGAGTGGCAGGACATATTTAAGTGATAAAGGGGAAAAACCTACAACCAAGATTACTCTACCCAGCAAGGATCTCATTCAGATTTGACGGAGAAATTAAAACCTTTACAGACAAGCAAAAGCTAAGAGAATTCAGCACCACCAAACCAGCTTTACAACAAATGCTAAAGGAACTTCTCTAGGCAGGAAATACAAGAGAAGGAAAAGACCTACAATAACAAACCCAAAACAATTAAGAAAATGGTAATAGAAACATACATATCGATAATTACCTTAAATGTAAACGGATTAAATGCTCCAACCAAAAGACACAGACTGGCTGAATGGATACAAAAACAAGACCCGTATATATGCTGTCTACAAGAGACCCACTTCAGACTTAGGGACACATACAGACTGAAAGTGGGGGATGGAAAAGGATATTCCATGCAAATGGAAATGAAAAGAAAGCTGGAGTAGCAATTCTCATATCAGACAAAATAGACTTTAAAACAAAGACTATTATAAGAGACAAAGAAGGACACTACATAATGATCAAGGGATCAATCCAAGAAGAAGATATAACAATTATAAATATTTATGCACCCAACATAGGAGCAACTCAATACATAAGGTAAATGCTAACAGCCATAAAAGGGGAAATCGACAGTAACACAATCATAGTAGGGGACTTTAACACCCCACTTTCACCAATGGACAGATCATCCAAAATGAAAATAAATAAGGAAATACACGCTTTAAATGATACATTAAACAAGATGGACTTAATTGATATTTATAGGACATTCCATCCCAAAACAACAGAATACACATTCTTCTCAAGTGCTCATGGAACATTCTCCAGGATAGATCATATCTTGGGTCACAAATCAAGCCTTGGTAAATTTAAGAAAATTGAAATCATATCAAGTATCTTTTCCAACCACAATGCTATGAGACTAGATATCAATTACAGGAAAAAATCTGTAAAAAATGCAAACACATGGAGGCTAAACAATACACTACTTAATAACCAAGAGATCACTGAAGAAATCAAAGAGGAAATCAAAAAATACCTAGAAACAAATGACAATGAAAACACAATGACCCAAAACCTATGGGATGCAGCAAAAGCAGTTCTAAGAGGGAAGTTTATAGCAATACAATCCTACCTTAAGAAACAAGAAACATCTCAAATAAACAACCTAACCTTATACCTAAAGCAATTAGAGAAAGAAGAACAAAAAAACCCCAAAGTTAGCAGAAGGAAAGAAATCATAAAGATCAGATCAGAAATAAATGAAAAAGAAATGAAAGAAATGATAGCAAAGATCAATAAAACTAAAAGCTGGTTCTTTGAGAAGATAAACAAAATTGATAAACCATTAGCCAGACTCAGCAAGAAAAAAAGGGAGAAGGCTCAAATCAATAGAATTAGAAATGAAAAAGGAGAAGTAACAACTGACACTGCAGAAATACAAAGGATCATGAGAGATTACTACAAGCAACTCTATGCCAATAAAATGGACAACCTGGAAGAAATGGACAGATTCTTAGAAATGCACACCCTTCCAAGACTGAACCAGGAAGAAATAGAAAATAAGAACAGACCAATCACAAGCACTGAAATTGAAACTGTGATTAAAAATCTTCCAACACACAAAAGCCCAGGACCAGATGGCTTCACAGGCGAATTCTATCAAACATTTAGAGAAGAGCTAACACCTATCCTTCTCAAACTCTTCCAAAATATAGCAGGGGGAGGAACACTCCCAAACTCATTCTACAAGGCCCCCATCACCCTGATACCAAAACCAGACAAAGATGTCACAAAGAAAGAAAACTACAGGCCAATATCACTGATGAACATAGATGCAAAAATCCTCAACAAAATACTGGCAAACAGAATCCAACAGCACATTAAAAGGATCATACACCATGATCAAGTGGGGTTTCTCCCAGGAATGCAAGGATTCTTCAATATACGCAAATCAATCAACGTGATACACCATATTAACAAATTGAAGGAGAAAAACCATATGATCATCTCAATCGATGAAGAGAAAGCTTTCAACAAAATTCAACACCCATTTATGATAAAAGCCCTGCAGAAAGTAGGCATAGAGGGAACTTTCCTCAACATAATAAAGGCCATATGTGACAAACCCACAGCCAACATCGTCCTCAATGGTGAAAAACAAACCATTTCCACTAAGATCAGGAACAAGACAAGGTTGCCCACTCTCACCACTATTATTCAACATAGTTTTGGAAGTTTTTGCCACAGCAATCAAAGAAAAAGAAATAAAAGGAATCCAAATCGGGAAAGAAGAAGTAAAGCTGTCACTGTTTGCAGATGACGTGATGCTATAGATAGAGAATCCTAAAGATGCTACCAGAAAACTACTAGAGCTAATCAATGAATTTGGTAAAGTAGCAGGATACAAAAGTAATGCACAGAAATCTCTTGCATTCCTATACACTAATGATGAACAATCTGAAAGTGAAATTAAGAAAACACTCCCACTTACCATTGCAACAAAAAGAATAAAATATCTAGGAATAAACCTACCTAAGGAGACAAAAGACCTGTATGCAGAAAATTATAAGACACTGATGAAAGAAATTAAAGATGATACAAATAGATGGAGAGATATACCATGTTCTTGCATTGGAAGAATCAACATTGTGAAAATGACTATACTACCCAAAGCAATCTACAGATTCAATGCAATCCCTCTGAAACTACCACTGGCATTTTTCACAGAACTAGAACAAAAAATTTCACAATTTGTATGGAAACACAAAAGACCCCGAATAGCCAAAGCAATCTTGAGAACGAAAAACGGAGGTGGAGGAATCAATCGCCCTGACTTCAGACTACACTACAAAGCTACAGTAATCAAGACAGTATGGTACTGGCACAAAAACAGCAATATAGATCAATGGAACAGGATAGAAAGCCCAGAGATAAGCCCACACACATATGGTCACCTTATCTTTGATAAAGGAGGCAAGAATATACAGTGGAGAAAAGAGAGCCTCTTCAATAAGTGGTGCTGGGAAAACTGGACAGCTACATGTAAAGGAATGAAATTAGAATGCTCCCTATCACCATACACAAAAATGAAGTCAAAATGGATTAAAGACCTAAGTGTAAGGCCAGACACTATCAAACTCTTAGAGGAAAACATAGGCAGAACACTCTATGACATAAATCACAGCAAGATCCTTTTTGACCCACCTCCTAGAGAAATGGAAATAAAAACACAAATTAACAAATGGGACCTAATGAAACTTAAAAGCTTTTGCACAGCAAAGGAAACCATAAACAAGACCAAAAGACAACCCTCAGAATGGGAGAAAATATTTGCAAATGAAGCAACTGACAAAGGATTAATCTCCAAGATTTACAAGCAGCTCATGCAGCTCAATAACAAAAAAACAAACAACCCAATCCAAAAATGGGCAGAAGACCTAAATAGACATTTCTCCAAAGAAGATATACAGATTGCCACATGAAAGAATGCTCAACATCATTAATCATTAGAGAAATGCAAATCAAAACTACAATGAGATATCATCTCACACCAGTCAGAATGGCCATCATCAAAAAATCTAGAAACAATAAATGCTGGAGAGGGTGTGGAGAAAAGGGAACCCTCTTGTGCTGTTGGTGGGAATGTAAATTGATACAGCCACTATGGAGAACAGTATGGAGGTTCCTTAAAAAACTAAAAATAGAACTGCCATATGGCCCAGCAATCCCACTACTGGGCATATAACCTGAGAAAACCATAATTCAAAAAGAGTCATATACCACAATGTTCATTGCAGCTCTATTTACAATAGCCAGGACATGGAAGCAACCAAAGTGTCCATCAACAGACAAATGGATAAAGAAGATGTGGCACATATATACAGTGGAATGTTACTCAGCCATAAAAAGAAACGAAATTGAGTTATTTGTAGTGAGGTGGATGGACCTAGAGTCTGTCATACAGAGTGAAGTAAGTCAGAAAGAGAAAAACAAATACCGTATGCTAACACATATATATGGAATTAAAAAAAAAAAGGTCATGAAGAACCTAGGGGCAAGACTGGAATAAACCTACTAGAGAATTTACTTGAGGATACAGGGAGGGGGAAGGGTAAGCTGAGACAAAGTTAGAGAGTGGCGTGGACATATATACACTACCAAATGTAAAATAGATAGCTAGTGGGAAGCAGCCGCATAGCACAGGGAGATCAGCTCGGTGCTTTGTGACCACCTAGAGGGGTGGGATAGGGAGGGTGGGCGGGAGGGAGATGCAAGAGGGAAGAGATATGGGAACATATGTATATGTATAACTGATTCACTTTGTTATAAAGCAGAAACTAACACACCATTGTAAAGCAATTATACTCCAATAAAGATGTTAAAAAAAAAAAAGAAAAAAAAGACGTCATGGAAAATGGAGAAACCAGCAAAGGAGGCTTAGAAAGATGAGCCAGTGTGGTAAAGAAAATCACAGAGAGCATGGTGTCCTGGGAGTCAGATGGAATATATCAAGGAAGAGGGGTGGTTACCATGTCAAATCCTTCTAATATGTCAAACTAGATGAGGAAGATGGACTTTTAGCAGAGCAGAGGACACTGTGACCTTGACAAAAGTAGTTTCCATGAAGTGCTGAGGACAGAAGCCTGTTGGGGCGGGCTTAACTGAGAATGGGAAGAGAAGAACTGGAGTCAGGGAGTGTGATGGTTTGTGTTATGTGTTAACTTGACTGAACCACAGGGTGCTTAGATATTTGGTTAAACATTATTCTGTGTGTGTCTGTGAGGGTGTTTCTGGAGGAGATTAACATTTGAATTGGTAGACTGAGAAAAGCAGATTGCCTTCTTCAAAGTGGGCCTCATCCAATGCATTGAAGGCCTGAATAGAATAAAAGGCTGAGTAAGAGAAGAGTCTCTCTTTGCCTGACTGTCGTTGGGCTAGAATATCAGTGTTCTCCTGCCTTCAAACTTGAACTCAGACTGGAGTGGTGTCATTGACTCTCTTAGTTCTCCAGCTTGCTGACTGCCCAACTTGGGACTTCTCAGCCTCCATAATTGTGTGACTCAATTCTTTATAATAAATCTCTTCATATACATAAAATTATAAAAATATACAAAATTTTAAAATTAAATATAAAAATAAAGGAAATATAAAGAGTTTTATTATAAGGAATTGAGTCACTATATATATATTAATATATACAGCCTATTGGTTCTGTTTCTCTGCAGAGACTGATACAGATTTTTGTGCTGAGAAGCGAGGAGCTGCTGTAACAAACACTTAAACATGTGGAAGTGACTTTGGAATTGGGTGATGAGTAAAAGCTGGAAGAATTTTGAGGTTCATGATAGAAATACAAATATTAAAGATGATTCTGGTGAGGTCTCAGATAGAACTGAAGAACATATTATTGGAAACTGGAGGAAAGGTGATCCTTAGCATAAAGTGGTAAAGAACTTGATGAATTGTGTTCCCGTTTTAGTGCTCTGTGGAAGGTAGAACTTTAAAAAAAATTTTTTTATTGATGTATAGTTGATTTACAATGTTGTGTTAATTTCTGCTGTACAACAAAGTGATTCAGTTATACATATATATATTCTTTTTCATATTCTTTTCCATTATGGTTTATCACAGGATATTGAATATAGTTCCCTGTCTATACAGTAGGACCGTGTTGATTATCCATTCTATATATACTAGTTTGCATCTGCTAATCCTAACCCCCCAATCCTTCCCTCCCCCACTCCCCCTGCCCCTTGGCAACCACAAGTCTATTCTCTATGTCTGTGAGTCTGTTTCTGTTTTGTAGATATGTTCATTTGTGTTGTATTTTAGATTTGTGAAAGGTAGACCTTTTGAGCAATGAAATTGGACGTTTAACTGCTGACCAAAAATTAATCAGTTGATCTAAGAAGGAATTGGAAAATTTTATTCAAACCAAATTTGAGGATTATAACCCAGGAAGACCATTTCAGGATGCTCTGAGAACCTTTCCACCCTTTAGAAGTCAAGACACAGTTTATATAAGTTTTTTGAGACAGAGGGCTGTACGTTAAATGACATATTATTGACAGCTTACATAATCCAGTTTTAAGTGCCATCGTGGTGGGTCATGTGACCCTTTACAAGATCAAGAAGGAATGTTATCTTTTAAGGAGTTGTCTTTTTTTTTTAAAAAAAATCTATTTATTTATTTATTTGGTTGCACCAGGTCTTAGTTGTGGCAGGCGGGCTCCTTAGTTGCAGCTCCAGGGCTCCTTAGTTGCTGCCCGTGGGCTCCTCAGTTGTGGCATGTGAACTCTTGTTGCAGCATGCATGTGGGATCTAGTTCCCTGACCAGGGACTGAACCCAGGACCTCTGCATTGGAAGCATGGAGTCCTACCCACTGCACCACCAGGGAAGTCCCAAGGAGTTGTCTTGATGCTAGGAGATTGTTGCTATTTATGGTTGAGCAGGTATTCCTGCTGATGGGGGAGGTTTGGTTAATGAATAATGAGGATACACAAAGCACAGTGCGAGGAGAGGGGAGCCCAAAGGACAGAGAAGAAGTTTTATGTTAAAATTTTTCTTGTCTTGCCATAAATATGAATTTTATTTCACAAATTAAGGAGATTTCTAGGCAAAGTGTTGAAGGAATGCCTTGGTTTCTCCTGACAGCTTATAGTAAAATGTGGGAGGAGAGATAGGAATTGAAGAAGGGATTGTTAAGCAAAAAGGAATCAGAACTTAAAGATTTGGAAAATTCTTGGCCTATCCATATTGCAAAAAATGAGAAAGTGTGTTCTGAAGAGAATACCAAGGATGTGGCTGGACTATCACTTGATAAAGAGTTTATGGGATTACATAAATAGAAATACTACCAGTATGAGCTGAATGGGATGGAAATGGGATGAAATTAAGGAAGGCTTTTGGACTTCCTGGATTTGATGGGACAGGACAATAGAGCTGTTTGGCTGTGAATGTGTGCTGCTCTTCAAGAAGAGGGAAAAGTGACCCTGAAGGTGATTCAGAGATCACCAGGGCCTCCACCTCAGTCTCAAGAGGCCAGACAGCCTCTGACCTCCAAATAACACCCTGGTACTAGGAGTCCCCTCTGGAGCCATGGGGCTGGGACCACCTGCAGAGCCTTGTGGGCATGACAACCCCCATCCCCCGCCACTGCCAGCAAAGCCACAGAACAAAGTAAGACAGTGTCGAACCAAAGAGGATTATTCTAGAGCCTTAAGATCTGATGGAATTTACCTTGCTAGGTTTTGAACTTGCTTGGGACCCATCATCTTTCCCTTTTTATTATTTCCACCTTTTGGAATGGGAATGTCTTTCCTATGCCTGGCCCAGCATTGTATTTAGGAAGCACATACCTTGCTTCACAGCTGGAGAGGAATTATGCCTCAGGATGTATCATACCTGGAGACTCACAGTTACCTGATTTAGACGTTATTTAGATGAGGCTTTGGACTTAGACTTTAGAGCTTATGTGGGAATGAATTAAGACTTTGGGGCTGTTGGGATGGAATGAATGTATTTTCATATGAGAAAGACATGGATTCGAGGGGACCAGGGGTAGAATGTTATGGATTTAATGTTTGTATCTCCCCAAATTCATATGTTGAAGCCCTAACTCTCAGTGTGATGGTATTTGGAGACGGGGGCTTTGGGAGGTAATTGGGATTAAATTAGATCATGAGATTGGGGCCCTTAGAATAGGCTTAGTGGCTTTATGAGAAGGGGAAGAAAGAGAGATTGCTCTCTCCATGTGCACACATGGAGGTAAGGCCAGGTGAGGACATAGAAAGAAGGCAGCAGTCTGCAAACCAGGAAGAAGGCTCTCACTGGGAACCAAATCAGCTGACACCCTGATCTTAGACTTCTCAGCTTCCAGAACTGTGAGAAATACAGTTCTGTTGTTTAAGCCACCCAGTTTGTGGTATTTCACTATGGCACCCAGAGCAGACCAATACAGAGAGTATAGGCAACTCTTGCATTATGTTGTAACAGGGAGACAAAAAAAAAAAAAAAAAAATTGGGATGGTTTTGGGCAGGGGGAATGGAGTCACAGAAATTTTTTGTTAAGCCGGGAGAAACAGCAACATGTCTGTGTGCCAGAAACAAGCTTGAAGAGAGTCAATCAAACAACCCTCTCAGTGGGTGTACTAATCACTATTCTAGGCACAGTGGAAAACAAGACTGACAATGTCTCTGTTTACATTTTAATTGACGCATGATGTGTGTGTGTGTGTGTAAAGAAGACAATGAACAAATAAACAAACAAACAAAAAATACCAAATGAATTCATATCCGAGTAATTCTCACAAATCAGGCCATTTGATCCACACTTTTCGAGGCCTTGCCCTCCACCCCCAAGGGCATATTTCCACTAGTCTTTTTAAGGCACCTCTGAGTCTGGCGTTTGACACCTGCTCTCTGATTTATAAACTTGGGAGAACCAAAGCTTCAGGTAGAAGACGTCAGTGGCTGGAAGTAATTTGGGCCCAAGATGCAGAAGCTGCACTTCATCCTCTCTCTCGCTTGTTCATTTTATTCTCTCTGATCATGTTTGTTGTAATCTTTCCACTTTCAAGATTATTCTCTTTGATTGAGAAAAAAGTAAAATAGACATTGATAGTTCTATTTTCCACTGCCATTTTTTAATTTACTATCTGGCTCTCTTAGTGAGATTCTATCTTCCTCAATCTTGTACTTTAAGCGTTCCTTAGCAGGTAGGCCCTTATTAATCTTCTTAGCATATTAAAATACTTCAGTTGACTCTGGGCTTTAGTCTCTCTGTCATAAGTCTTTGGCTTTGGTGCCATTTCTATATAGTCATTGGTTTCAAACTTGATATTGTTGGAGAGCTCCTTCAGTAGTCAAATTATGTTGTTTGAATACAGTATTGGCTAAGGGATAAGCACACTTGCTGTACCGGAAAGCACAAAATATGAGATAATTTTATTTTTCTTTTACACAATAGTAGACAGGCAAGCCAAGGCCTATTGTTGGTTTTATTTCTCAAGATCATCCAGTGGCTTGGTTTCTTCTGTCACCTCCACTCACATTCCACTGGAGAGAATTTAATCATGTAACCTAAATGCAGGGGAGGCTGGGAAGTGTATTTCCTTGATGAGTGGCCATATGCCCCGCTGAAAAGAGGAAGAGTATCTATTACTAAAAGGAGAAGGGAAGAATAAGCACTGAGGAAAAATTAGTGTTGTGTGCCACAAATGCTGCTTCTTCCTCTTCACTGAGATACATTTGATTATGTTTTCAGAGTTCAGCATTTGGGAGACTTTCAACTTCTATTTATGTGCCAGGCACTGTTATTGGAGCCGAGGTTAAGGGGGTGAACACAAAAATATAGCCTAAGAGAAGAAGATGTAGCTCCTGTACCACAGGGGCAGCTCTGAGTCCTGGTAGCCTCCTGCCCCCTCAACTCATCTCTCTGAGGGTCCTGCTCATGACTCTCCACTCCTAGCATTGAACGGGTAGCCACTCTGGGTCTGTGGTGGCAATGGCAGCAGCTCTTTTAAGCCTGGCTGTCTCCAGGACTCTGCTGCCACTTGGGGCTTGTACAGAGCTTCTGCTTACATTCTTCAGCCTGGTCTAGTGGTTCCACTGGAAGTTTCTTTACATCTGCTTTGTGCCTTCAGTAATGTTCAAAGTTCACCTACAGCTACATATTTAGATTTATTGATTAACTTTTTGGTATTTGGGAGCCGGTAGGATTTCTGGGCTGATTCTCCAATAGGTCACCCACCCCAAAACAAAAGCGATCTAACTGTAAGCCCTGTCCTCTTACAAAAGGCGTGAGACAATAGAGACAATGAACATTGGCCTCTGCCTCCAGGTCCTGGCACAGAGCTCCTAATATCCTTGTAATTTCCTAAGCAGTCATTTGTTCCAATATCTGGTGTTTGACCTGGGTTGTGGACACTGAGATCCCTTGGATTTTTGTGAATGTGTTTTGTTCTAATGAGCTGACATGTGATGGGCTCCTGGAGGGGGCCTGGTCACCAGAAAGACCAAGCTGTGATTAGAAGCTTGGAACTTTCAGCCCTCTACCCCCATTCTCTAGAGAGAGGACAGGGGCTGAAAATTGGGTTCATGGTTGATTATGCCTACATGATGGAGCCTCCACAAACATCCCCAAAAGTGCAGGGTTCAGGGAACTTCTGGGCTGGTGAACACGTGGTGGTCCTGGGAGAGTGGCTGGCCTGGAGAGGGCCTGGAAGCTCCGTGCCCCTACCTACACACCTTGCCCTGTGCATTTCTTCCATCTGGCTCTTCCTGAGTTATGTCCTTTCATAATAAACTGGTAATCTTAGAAGTAAACTGTTTTCCTGAGTTCTGGGAACCATTCCGGTAAATTGATTGAACCCAAGGAGGGGGTTATGGGAACCTTCAGTTCAGTCAGTGTCAGAAACCTAGGTAACAACCTGGACTTGTGATTGGCATCTGAAGTGGGAGGGTGGGGGGAAGTCTTGTAGAACTGAGCCCTTAACCTGTGGGATCTGATGCTATCTACAGATTGTAGTGTCAGAATTCAGTTAAATTGTAGGACACCTAGATGGTGTCTCAGAGAATTGCTTGGTGTGAGGAAAAATGCATACACATCTGGTGTGAGAAGTGAGTGTGGCAGTAGTGTGAGAGTGAGAGACACACACCGGAGGAAGAGTGAGGTTGTTCCTGTTGAGACCTCGTCAGACTTTCCACTGCCACATTCTTAAATTGAAATAGGCAGCTGAACCTCCTGTCATTTGCAGTAAGCCTACAATATAAAGAAGAGGAACTAAAATAATGAAAGAAAAAACCTGATTCTCAGGGAAATAGATAATTCAGAGAACAGAAGCTATTTGAAAACAAAATAAAGCCCTTCAATACTCAGAAAAATTTAAGAAACTACTGAATCCATTTAAAAAAAAGGTAAGAACTTTAGGACATGGCAAAGAGCATACAATGCATTTTTTTTAGAAAGGAAAAGCAATTAAAATCTTCAAAAAAAAAAACTATACAAGAAATTCATAGTCTAAAATCCAATCGAAAATAGGAAATCTATAGACTTAAAGGAAAATGGAATGGATATGGATTCTAAGCAACAAATGGAATGAATAAGAAACTGGATGATATTAAAGATATTGGGTGGAATGCATTTACGTCTTTATCCTACAAGAAAAGAAAAAGATTCTAAGAAACTCCAAGGCAAAACAAAGAAACATTAAACAGTATGGGAAAGTCAATGTTCTAAATATGAAGCAACACAAAGTATAGTCTGATTTCTAACAATGGTTGGGAAGTAAGAAAAGAGAATCCGTTTTGTACATTGTCATATTGAGTGGCACTTGGATCAAGACTTGGAGACATAAATTAGGAAATCCTTCTTGACTCTTCAGTGAACAATACTAAAATAATCAATAATCATAATGTAGATATCTTTATAGTTTTCAATTTTGAAATCAATTTATAGGCAAAACAGGGAAGACCTAATTAGGGTTACAGAATAGACTGTAAATATGTTATTCACCTTGACCAAGATATTGACAGAAGATGGGAGGGGATGAGGAAAGGAATATAAATAGAATGCTAGAGGTCCTATTATCCTCATCTACTATAGGAGAAATTCAATGGATAATGTCTATATTTGAGACAATTAGAAGTTTGGGTATTATATTAAGTCACAAAAGTAGCCAGTTAGAGGAGCTAAAAATAGTGATATGAACATATAGAGAGTAGAAGTGAACAGAGGAGAGTGGCAGGAAATTAATAAAGAATGTCTCAAGTTATTGTATCAAGAAATAGTAGGAAGAGTATATTATTAACAAAAATGGTAATAACCAAAAGAACCAAAGCAGTTATATGTAAAAGATTTTGCCTCTAGTTTAGGGAACCGATGGTAGGGGACAGAGGAACACAGAATGATTGCTTTTCATTATATGGCTTCTGCACTACTTGGTTTTTAAAAACCTATTTGCATGTTTTATTTTGATAAAATTTTTAAGAACTAAATATGTATAAACAACTTGTTGCAATTAGAAGAATCCCTCTCTCTCTTTCTCTCTCTCAGAATAGGCTACTTAGACAAAGATTACAATAGGGTTCTAGTAATCTGTGTTTTAAGGAATCCATCAGGTGATTCTGATGCATATGAAAGCCTGAGAACCATGGGTCTAGAGAAATGACTGATATCATTCCAATGACAAAAACTCTAATACAGCAACTCTTGGGTATGTGAGAATAACCCTGTGCTTGTTTAAGTGCACAGTTCTGAGTGCCTTCCTTGGGGTGGAGTGGTGTAGGCAGATAACCTCTGAGTTAAAACTATACCCCTTGCTTCCATCATTTCTGCAATACTGAATTAATATCCTTAAGTATTACCAAATGATGTCACAAAATACAATTTTATTTATTATTTAAATCCTCACATATCATTGGTTGGAATGAAAAAAAAGGAGCAGTCACTTTGGAAAACAATTTGGTAGTTTCTTATAAAGTTAAGCAAACATGTATCATATGATCTAGCAATCCCACATCTAGGTATTTACTCAAGAGGAATGAAAACATTTGTGCACACAAAAACCAGTATGTGAGTGTTTATAGTGACTTATACACTTATAAGTCACTATGCTTATAATTGCTGCAAACTGGAAACAACTCAAATGTCCTTCAGCTGGTGAATGGATAAACAAACTGGTACATACATACAATGGAATATTACTCAGCAGTAACAAGGAATGAACTTCTGATACATGCAACATGGATGAATCTCAAATGCACTATGCTAAGTGAAAGACACCAGATGCAAAAGGCCATAGAAGCTATGATTTCATTCATACGATATTCTGGAAAAGGCAAATCTATAAGGAGAGAAAACAGATCAATGGTGCTATGGGTTGAATTGTGTTGCCCCAAAATTCATATGTTGAAGTCCTAACTCCAGTATCTCAGAATGTGACCTTATTAGAATAGTGTCTTTACAGAGGTAATCAAGTTAAAAATGAAGCCTTTAGGGTGGGCCTTAATTCAACATCACTAGTGACCTTATAAAAAAGGAAAATGTGGACACAGAGCCATATAGAGGGAAGATGATGTAAAGAGACATAGGAAGAAGTCAGTCATTTATAAACCAAGGGGAGAGGCCTGGAACAGATCCTTCCCCCACTGCCCTCAGAAAGAACCAACCCTGCTGACAACTTGATTTCAGACTTTGAGACGTAGATTTTCTATTTTTTAAGCAATTGAGTTTGTGGTACTTTATTACAGGAGTCCTAGCAAACTAATACAAATGGTTTCTAGGGTGGGCGTGAGGCAAGTGTTGACTATAAAGGGTCACAACGGGACATTTTGAGGTGATATGAATGCTCTGTTTCTTGATTGTGGTGGTTACATGACTGCATGTTTGTCAGAAATCACAGAACTCTACACTAAAAAGGGAAAATTTCACTCTTTGTAGAATTATACTTCTATAAACATGACTTGAAAAAAAGTAACCGAAAAATGACATTTAAAAAAGATTACTTTTAAAAGTTAGATATTGAAGAAGTGACCCAGGATGTACGTATATACAAGAATATTTACATTAATGTTGTTCATAATAATAAAACAGCAGAATGAAACACAATGTCCAAAATAGGAGATTATTTGAACAAACGGTAGTTAAAAGCAAAGCCAAAAGATAAAATTCTTTCCCTGACAGAACCTATATTCCAGCAGATGAGCTAGCCAATACATAAATAAAGAAATAAATATGTAAACATAATGTCAGGTGGTGATAAGTTCTGTGAAGAAGATAAAGTAAGGTAAGGGTAGAGAGTTAAAAGGAGCACTAGTTTAGATACAGTAGTGTGATGCCAACAACTTTGCTCGGTTATAATCCCTAGTTATTCCATCAAATGCTAATCTAGATGTTGCTGTGAAGGTATTTTGTAGATGTGATTCAAGTCCATAATCAGTTGACTTTCAGGAAGGGAGATTGTCCTGGATATCGGGGTGAGCGTGGTGCAATGATGAGCATGTTAAAAGGCCTTAAGAGCGGAGACTTCCCTGAAGAAGGAGAAATTCCAGCTATGGTGAGAGAGAGAAAACTTGAGAGAAATTTATTATCTCTAAGACCATGTTATCTTAGAGTTTTATTAGCCAGGGAAGGGGGCTACATTTTGAATCACACATATTCTTACTCTTTTTAAAGGACCTTTTTAAAAAAAATTGGTACAGTGGTTCTTAAATTGTAGCCATAGACTAACAGCGTAAGCATTGCCAGGAATCTTGTTAGAAATGCAATTTTTCAGGTTTACCCCAGTCTTCCTGAATCAGAAACTCTGGAGGTGGGTTCTAGTAATCTGTGTTTTAAGGAATCCATCAGGTGATTCTGATACATATGAAAGCCTGAGAACCATGGGTCTAGAGAAATGACTGATATCATTCCAATGACAAAAACTCTAATACAGCAACTCTTGGGTATGTGAGAATAACCCTGTGCTTGTTTAAGTGCACAGTTCTGATTGCCTTCCTACAAAGTCTGTCCAGTAGGTCTGAGGTGGGCCCAGAAATCTCATTTTAATAAGTAGGTAATTGTGATGCAGGAGGTCCACAGGTGACTCTGAGAACCATGCTCATTTGTCAATTGTTAGTCTCCAGTATATTCAAGCTCTCAGCGACATTGGACATGATGGACCTCATCCACCTTCGGTACCACTTTCTACGTTTTGGGACTCACCACTCTCTCAGTTATCTTCCTACTTTACTGGCCAATCAATCACAATTTCCTTTACTGAGCTTGCCTGTTCTTCCCAACCTCTAAACATTCGTGCACTTGAGGCTTATTCTTTAGGCCTCTTCTTTTTTCCATCCATGCTCACACCATAGTGCAAATGACTCAAATGTGTATCTTCATACATGTATATCAACAGATATCTCCACTTGGATATTTTAATGGCATCTAAAACCTAATATGTCCAACACTCAACTCTTGGTTTCTACCCTTCAAACCTGCTCCTCCCCTGTTTCCCACCAATCTTCCCATCCAAATAGATGCCACCACTTCCAATTTCTTCCTGTTTCCCTCAAGTTTTCTGTCTTTGGATTCATCAGAATTTCTCTGTTGATCAGAATTGACTCAAGAGATAAAATTCTGGTTGTTGCTTCCTTTGCTCTCAGAGAGGCAAAGTTATTAGTAATTCAGGTCAAGAATTTATTCAGTGTTCTGAACTTAGAGTCTTATTTTTAACATCTTAAAAGAAAATATCCCATTTTAGGCTAGAGAAGAGCAAACGTGACCTACTGGGGTCAGCAGAGAACAGTGTGTCAAAGGTTTAGACCCAGAGAAGGCACTGGGAGTGATTAGTTACTAAGCAACTCTCCTAAGCACTTAGATCACTGATGTGATCAGTACTCAGCTCTGCTGTTGGCTGATGGGAAGTAAGAGACCGGAGGAGAGTATCAGATGAGTGCAGAAGTGCCTCTCAGAGTTGGGACCAATGGACAGACATGGCAACCATCATCATGGCAGCTCCTGTTTGCTCCATAGGGATTATCAAAGTTTCCTGGAGAATCCATAAACTACTGAAATTATTATCTTTGTTGACTCCAGCCAGCCTGCTCAATGGCATACCATCCAGACTGGACTCTTAGTTAGCTATCAGTGAATTAGCTTATGCTAAAAATGGACAAAAAGATTCACTATTTCCAGACTGCCTACAGTTTTTTTTTTTTTTCCTATCCCCTTTCTCTTACACATTGTTTTTGCCTTTGGCCCTCGATAGTCTGTGGGAAGAAGGCTTACATATAAGTATTGTAGGGGAGCAAAATTTGCCACCCCTAAATGTGTCTCTTTGGCATGAGGATTAATTTAGGCTGAGTATATTTAAGAAACAGAAGACTCAGGAAGTCTCTCTTCTACATTCTCCTTGGCTGCCTAAATAATTTAGATAAAGGGCCTATTCCCAGAATAGAGCTATCACCAGAGATATGAGTTAAGTGTGGTCGGGGGAGGGGGAGGGATGGGGACTCAGCTGGACCTAGAGATCAGAGTCCACTCTGTGTCCCATAGTCTCTGCATGGCCCAGCAAACATTTATTTACCAAACATTTACTTTTCCATCTCTATGTCAATTACCTTCCTTCTCTTTAAATTGCCCAAACTACTACCCCCAACATCCTCTTTTGTCTTTAGCTGAAGATGGTACTTAAGGTGAGGATTTAGGCCATTTTGGCAAGTTACTCAGTTTTCCTGGATCTCTCCCAGGTGTTCATGTTATTAAACTTTTGTTTGATTTTCTCTTGTTATTCTGTTTCATGTCAATTTAATTCTTAGACCATCCAGAAGAACCTAGAAGGGTAGAGGAAAATTTCTTCATTCCCAACAATATTGAGAAAGAAGGAACTGATAATTGACTTGGGGGAATTAAAAGCAGTTGGTTTCAACATTTTGGGCTGTAGCCCACAGTAAGAAATACATTTTATCTCACAAACCAGGATATATGTACTCATAATCAGAAAAGCTCATGAAATAGCATTCATTTACCCTTATCATA
This sequence comes from Eubalaena glacialis, assembly GCF_028564815.1. Classification (NCBI taxonomy): domain Eukaryota; kingdom Metazoa; phylum Chordata; class Mammalia; order Artiodactyla; family Balaenidae; genus Eubalaena; species Eubalaena glacialis. The sequence goes on from NC_083718.1 coordinate 106,865,210, forward strand.
TAACGGTATTTTCTCTGCTATTTTTTTCTATTTTATTTCATTAACAGTTTTCTGATTGTGACCACTAAAGATTTTACAGTCCACTGACAAATGGGTTGTGGCTCTGAGTTGAAAAACTCTAAGCTATAAAATATGAAAAAGACAAAAAAGTTAAAAGTCCTCCAGGTTTAGTTTGAGTGGTGAGGAAAATGGGTACCACTAATTGATAAAAATAAAGAAGAAGTTAGAAAAGAGAGTTGATAAGTTTCCTGTGGCTACTGTAACAAATGTGAAAGGAAAATAAAAATGGAGTTGGTGTTGCTAAGAGAGCTCTCTAAAATGAGCCAGGAGGCCATTGAGGAGGTGTGACTTGTGTGCATCTTGGCCTGGATGAAATCTGGTCTTCTGATTCTTGTCCTACTCAGGATCCTTGTTGGACCGTTACTCTAGGGTGGCTCCTGGCAGCCTATCTGCTTGTTTGGGCCCTTGCCCTAGAGCAGCTCATGATTCCTGGAGGACAGATGTCTCCTGACTTGCGTCAGGGGCGGTCATGGTTCTTTGGCAGCTGTGTGGCTTTAGTCTTTGTGGGCCCTTGACTCTTTCTCTTCCCTAGAACACTCTTTCGGTTTTCCCTGAATCTGTGTCTCCCAAATTGCAATTCCTAAGACCCCAAATAAAGCTCTTTTTTCTTTGCAGCCTCAATACTGATTATTGTTTGACACAAATTACCATAAACTTGGGATCTAAAACAACAAAAATTTATTCTTTCACAGTTCTGGAGGTCAAAAGTCCAAAATCAATATCACTGGGCCAAAGTCAAGATGTTGGCAGAAGCACACACCCTCCACAGGCTCTAGGTGAGTATCTGTTCCTTGTCTCTCCAGCTTCTGGAGACTGCGTGTGTGTAGGCACATGGGTTTACCAGGTAATTGTGCCTCTTCCTCCCTCCCTCCCTCCCTTCCTTTCTTCCTCCTTCCCACCTCCTTCCTTCCTCCCTCCCTCCCTCCCTCTCTCTCTCTCTCTCTTTCTTTCTTTCTTTCTTTTTCTTTCTTTCTTCCTTTTCTTTCTCATCCACCTAAGAAATCACAATATATTAGAGTAGATGTAGAACCACTTTGTACAAATATAGGTTAGTGCCTAGCACAATATCTGCCATGTTGTAGGTACTTGACAAAATATTTGTTGGATGATTGTGATAATTCTTTTTTTTTTAAAGTGACCTTTCACCTAAAAATCTAGTATTTTTCTGGTCCATTATGTGTCTCCTCTTGGCCATCAGAAACCTGCATTCAGAATTTGGCATGAAACCTTAGAGGATATATGGTTCCGGTTGTAATCCCTCATTTTTACTCTTTTTCTTTTCTTAATTTTTTAAAAAAATTAACTAATTTATTTTTGGCTGCGTTTGGGTCTTCGTTGCTGCGCGTGGGCTTTCTCTAGTTGCGGCGAGCGGGGGCTACTCTTCGTTGTGGTGCACGGGTTTCTCATTGCGGTGGCTTCTCTTGTTGCGGAGCACAGGCTCTAGGCATGCAGGCTTCAGTAGTTGTGGCACATGGGCTCTTAGTTGTGGCTCGTGGGCTCTAGAGCGCAGGCTCAGCAGTTGTGGCACACGGGCTTAGTTGCTCCGCGGCATGCGGGATCTTCCCAGACCAGGGCTCTAACCTGTGTCCCTTGCATTGGGAGGCGGATTCTTAACCACTGCACCACCAGGGAAGTCTCATTTTTACTCTTGAGGTAAGAAAAACAGAGAAGATAAGTGATTTGTCTAGAATGATCTAGTGCTCTTTTCACCACACTCCTTTGCCTTTTCACATTCGTTTTTTTTTTGTTTATTTATTTATTTATTTATTTTAAACATCTTTATTGAAGTATAATTGCTTTACAATGGTGTGTTACTTTCTGCTTTATAACAAAGTGAATCAGTTATACATATACATATGTTCCCATATCTCTTCCCTCTTGCATCTCCCTCCCTCCCACCCTCCCTATCCCACCCCTCTAGGTGGTCACAAAGCACCGAGCTGATCTCCCTGTGCTATGCGGCTGCTTCCCACTAGCTAGCTATTTTACATTTGGTAGTGTATATATGTCCATGACACTCTCTCACCCTGTCACATCTCACCCCTCCCCCCCCCCATATCCTCAAGTCCATTCTCTAGTAGGTCTCTGTCTTTATTCCCGTCTTGCCACTAGGTTCTTCATGACCTTTTTTTTTTTTCCTTAGAGTCCATATATATGTGTTAGCATACTGTATTTGTTTTTCTCTTTCTGACTTACTTCACTCTGTGTGACAGACTCTAACTCCATCCACCTCATTACAAATACCTCCATTTCATTTCTTTTTATGGCTGAGTAACATTCCATTGTATATATGTGCCACATCTTCTTTATCCATTCATCCAATGATGGACACCTAGGTTGCTTCCATGTCCTGGCTATTGTAAACAGAGCTGCAATGAATATTTTGGTACATGACTCTTTCTGAATTATGGTTTTCTCGGGGTATATGCCCAGTAGTGGGATTGCTGGGTCGTATGGTAGTTCTATTTTTAGTTTTTTAAGGAACCTCCATACTGTTCTCCATAGTGGCTGTATCAATTTACATTCCCACCAACAGTGCAAGAGTGTTCCCTTTTCTCCACACCCTCTCCAGCATTTATTGTTTCTAGATTTTTTGATGATGGCCATTCTGACTGGTGTGAGATGATACCTCATTGTAGTTTTGATTTGCATTTCTCTAATGATTAATGATGTTGAGCATTCTTTCATGTGTCTGTTGGCAATCTGTATATCTTCTTTGGAGAAATGTCTATTTAGGTCTTCTGCCCATTTTTGGATTGGGTTGTTTGTTTTTTTGTTATTGAGCTGCATGAGCTGCTTGTAAATCTTGGAGATTAATCCTCTGTCAGTTGCTTCATTTGCAAATATTTTCTCCCATTCTGAGGGTTGTCTTTTGGTCTTGTTTATGGTTTCCTTTACTGTGCAAAAGCTTTTAAGTTTCATTAGGTCCCATTTGTTTATTTGTGTTTTTATTTCCATTTCTCTAGGAGTTGGGTCAAAAAGGATCTTGCTGTGATTTATGTCATAGAGTGTTCTGCCTATGTTTTCCTCTAAGAGTTTGATAGTGTCTGGCCTTACACTTAGGTCTTTAATCCATTTTGAGTTTATTTTTTTGTATGGTGTCAGGGAGTGTTCTAATTTCATACTTTTACATGTATCTGTCCAATTTTCCCAGCACCACTTATTGAAGAGGTTGTCTTTTCTCCACTGTATATGCTTGCCTCCTTTATCAAAGATAAGGTGACCATATGTGCGTGGGCTTATCTCTGGGCTTTCTATCCTGTTCCATTGATCTATATTTCTGTTTTGGTGCCAGTACCAAACTGTCTTGATTACTGTAGCTTTGTAATATAGTCTGAAGTCAGGGAGCCTGATTCCTCCAGCTCCATTTTTCGTTCTCAAGATTGCTTTGGCTATTCGGGGTCTTTTGTGTTTCCATACAAATTGTGAAATTTTTTGTTCTAGTTCTGTGAAAAATGCCAGTGGTAGTTTGATAGGGATTGCATTGAATCTGTAGATTGCTTTGGGTAGCAGAGTCATTTTCACAATGTTGATTCTTCCAATCCAAGAACATGGTATATCTCTCCATCTATTTGTATCATCTTTAATTTCTTTCATCAGTGTCCTATAATTTTCTGCATACAGGTCTTTTGTCTCCTTAGGTAGGTTTATTCCTAGATATTTTATTCTTTTTGTTGCAATGGTAAACGGGAGTGTTTTCTTAATTTCACTTTCAGATTTTTCATCATTAGTATATAGGAATGCAAGAGATTTCTGTGCATTAATTTTGTATCCTGCTACTTTACCAAATTCATTGATTAGCTCTAGTAGTTTTCTTGTAGCATCTTTAGGATTCTCTATGTATAGTATCGTGTCATCTGCAAACAGTGACAGCTTTACTTCTTCTTTTCCGATTTGGATTCCTTTTATTTCTTTTTCTTCTCTGATTGCTGTGGCTAACACTTCCAAAACTATGTTGAATAATAGTGGTGAGAGTGGGCAACCTTGTCTTGTTCCTGATCTTAGTGGAAATGGTTTCAGTTTTTCACCATTGAGGACAATGTTGGCTGTGGGTTTGTCATATATGGCCTTTATTATGTTGAGGAAAGTTCCCTCTATGCCTACTTTCTGCAGGGCTTTTATCATAAATGGGTGTTGAATTTTGTCGAAAGCTTTCTCTGCATCTATTGAGATGATCATATGGTTTTTCTCCTGCAATTTGTTAATATGGTGTATCACGTTGATTGATTTGCGTATATTGAAGAATCCTTGCCTTCCTGGGATAAACCCCACTTGATCATGGTGTATAATCTTTTTAATGTGCTGTTGGATTCTGTTTGCTAGTATTTTCTTGAGGATTTTTGCATCTATGTTCATCAGTGATATTGGCCTGTAGTTTTCTCTTTGTGACATCTTTGTCTGGTTTTGGTATCAGGATGATGGTGGCCTCGTAGAATGAGTTGGGGAGTGTTCCTCCCTCTGCAATATTTTGGAAGAGTTTGAGAAGGATAGGTGTTAGCTCTTCTCTAAATGTTTGATAGAATTCGCCTGTGAAGCCATCTGGTCCTGGGCTTTTGTGTGTTGGAAGATTTTTAATCACAGTTTCAATTTCAGTGCTTGTGATTGGTCTGTTCATATTTTCTATTTCTTCCTGGTTCTGTCTCGGCAGGTTGTGCATTTCTAAGAATCTGTCCATTTCTTCCAGGTTGTCCATTTTATTAGCATAGGGTTGCTTGTAGTAATCTCTTATGATCGTTTGTATTTCTACAGTGTCAGTGGTTACGTCTCCTTTTTCATTTCTAATTCTATTGATTTGAGTCTTCTCCCTTTTTCTCTTGCTGAGTCTGGCTAATGGTTTATCAATTTTGTTTATCTTCTCAAAGAACCAGCTTTTAGTTTCATTGATTTTTGCTATTGTTTCCTTCATTTCTTTTTCATTTATTTCTGATCTGATCTTTATGATTTCTTTCCTTCTGCTAGCTTTGGGGTTTTTTTGTTCTTCTTTCTCTAATTGCTTTAGGTGCAAGGTTAGGTTGTTTATTCGAGATGTTTCCTGTTTCTTGATGTAGGCTTGTATTGCTATAAACTTCCCTCTTAGAACTGCTTTTGCTGCATCCCATAGGTTTTGGGTCGTCGTGTCTCCACTGTCATTTGTTTCTAGGTATTTTTTGATTTCCCCTTTGATTTCTTCAGTGATCACTTCGTTATTAAGTAGTGTATTGTGTAGCCTCCATGTGTTTGTATTTTTTACAGATCTTTTCCTGTAATTGATATCTAGTCTCATAGCGTTGTGGTCGGAAAAGATACTTGATACGATTTCAATTTTTTAAAATTTACCAAGGCTTGATTTGTGACCCAAGATATGATCTATCCTGGAGAATGTTCCATGAGCACTTGAGAAAAATGTGTATTCTGTTGTTTTTGGGTGGAATGTCCTATAAATATCAATTAAGTCCATCTTGTTTAATGTATCATTTAAAGCTTGTGTTTCCTTATTTATTTTCATTTTGGATGATCTGTCCATTGGTGAAAGTGGGGTGTTAAAGTCCCCTACTATGATTGTGTTACTGTCGATTTCCCCTTTTATGGCTGTTAGTATTTGCCTTATGTATTGAGGTGCTCCTATGTTGGGTGCATAAATATTTACAATTGCTATACCTTCCTCTTGGATCGATCCCTTGATCATTATGTAGTGTCCTTCTTTGTCTCTTATAATAGTCTTTATTTTAAAGTCTATTTTGTCTGATATGAGAATTGCTACTCCAGCTTTCTTTTCATTTCCATTTGCATAGAATATCTTTTTCCATCCCCTCACTTTCAGTCTGTATGTGTCTCTAGGTCTGAAGTGGGTCTCTTGTAGACAGCATATATATGGGTCTTGTTTTTGTATCCATTCAGCCAGTCTGTGTCTTTTGGTGGGAGCATTTAATCCATTTACATTTAAGGTAATTATCGATATGTATGTTCCTATTCCCATTTTTTTAAATGTTTTGGGTTTGTTATTGTAGGTGTTTTCCTTCTCTTGTGTTTCTTGCCTAGAGAAGTTCCTTTAGCATTTGTTGTAAAGCTGGTTTGGTGGTGCTGAACTCTCTCAGCTTTTGCTTGTCTGTAAAGGTTTTAATTTCTCCATCAAATCTGAATGAGATCCTTGCCGGGTAGAGTAATCTTGGTTGTAGGTTTTTCTCCTTCATCACTTTAAGTATATCCTGCCACTCCCTTCTGGCTTGCAGAGTTTCTGCTGAAAGATCAGCTGTTAACCTTATGGGGATGCCCTTGTGTGTTATTTGTTGTTTTTCCCTTGCTGCTTTTAATATGTTTTCTTTATATTTAATTTTTGATAGTTTGATTGATATGTGTCTTGGTGTGTTTCTCCTTGGATTTATCCTGTATGGGACTCTCTGTGCTTCCAGGACTTGATTAACTATTTCCTTTCCCATATTAGGGAAGTTTTCAACTATAATCTCTTCAAATATTTTCTCAGTCCCTTTCTTTTTCTCTTCTTCTTCTGGGACCCCTATAATTCGAATGTTGGTGCGTTTAATGTTGTTCCAGAGGTCTCTGAGACTGTCCTCAGTTCTTTTCATTCTTTTTTCTTTATTCTGCTCTGCAGTAGTTATTTCCACCATTTTATCTTCCAGGTCACTTATCCGTTCTTCTGCCTCAGTTATTCTGCTATTGATCCCGTCTAGAGTATTTTTAATTTCATTTATTGTGTTTTTCATCGTTGCTTGGTTCCTCTTTAGTTCTTCTACGTCCTTGTCAAATGTTTCTTGCATTTTGTCTATTCTATTTCCAAGATTTTGGATCATCCTTACTATCATTATTCTGAATTCTTTTTCAGGTAGACTACCTATTTCCTCTTCATTTGTTAGGTCTGGTGTGTTTTGACCCTGCTCCTTTATCTGCTGTGTGTTTTTCTGTCTTCTCATTTTGCTTATCTTACTGTGTTTGGGGTCTCCTTTTCACAGGCTGCAGGTTCATAGTTCCTGTTGTTTTTGGTATCTGTCCCCAGTGGCTAAGGTTGGTTCAGTGGGTTGTGTAGGTTTCCTGGTGGAGGGAACTAGTGCCTGTGTTCTGGTGGATGAGGCTGGATCTTGTCTTTCTGGTGGGCACGTCCACGTCTGGTGGTGTGTTTTGGGGTGTCTGTGGCCTTATTATGATTTTAGGCAGCCTCTCTGTTAATGGATGGGGCTGTGTTCCCGTCTTGCTAGTTGTTTGGCATCGGGTATCCAGCAATGTAGCTTGCTGGTCATTGAGTGAAGCTGGGTCTTGATGCTGAGATGGAGATCTCTGAGAGATTTTTGCCGTTTGGTATTACGTGGAGCTGGGAGGTCTCTTGTGGACCAGTGTCCTGAAGTTGGCTCTCCCACCTCAGAGGCACAGCCCTGATGCCTGGCTGGAGCACCAAGAGCCTTTCATCCACACGGCTCTGAATAAAAGGGAGAAAAAAATAGAAAGAAAGAAAGAGGATAAAATATAATAAAATAAAGCTATTATAATAAAAAATAAGAAAAAAAATTAAGAATAAATTTATTAAGAAAAAAATTTTTTAATTTTTTAAAATAAAAAATATGAAAAAACTTATTAAAAAATTTTTTTAATTTTTTAAAAATAGAAAATAAGGGAAAAATTATTAAGAAAACATTTATTGGGGAAAAAAATTATTTTTAAGCAAAAAACAAAACAAAACAAAAAAAACGGACGGACCTAACCCTAGGACTAAGGGTGAGAGCAAAGCTATACAGACAAAATCTCACCCAGAAGCATACACATATACACTCACAAAAAAAGGAAAAGGGGAAAAATTAATATATCTTGCTCCCAAAGTCCACCTCTTAAATTTGGGATGATTCGTTGTCTATTCAGGTATTCAACAGATGCAGGCACATCAAGTTGTTTGTGGAGCTTTAATCCGCTGCTTCTGAGGCTGTTGGGAGAGATTTCCCTTTCTCTTCTTTGTTCGTACAGCTCCCGGGGTTCAGCTTTGGATTTGGACCCGCCTCTGCATGTAGGTCGCCTGAGGGCGTCTGTTCCCCGCCCAGACAGAACGGGGTTAAAGGAGCAGCTGCTTCAGGGGCTCTGGCTCAGTCAGGTCAGGGGGAGGGAGCGGTACGGAGGAGGCGGGGCGAGCCTGCGGCGGCAGAAGCCGGCGTGACGTTGCACCAGCCTGAGGCGCGCCGTGCGTTCTCCCGGGGAAGTTGTCCCCGGATCACAGGAGCCTGGCCGTGGCGGGCTGCACTGGCTCCCGGGAGGGGCGGTGTGGAGAGTGACCTGTGCTCGCACACAGGCTTTTTGGTGGCGGCAGCAGCAGCCTTAGCGTCTCATGCCCGTCTCTGGGGTCCGCGCTGATAGCCGCAGCTCGCGCCCGTCTCTGGAGCTCGTTTAGGCGGCGCTCTGAATCCCCTCTCCTTGCGCGCCGTGAAACAAAGAGGCAAGAAAAAGTCTCTTGCCTCTTCGGCAGCTGCAGTCTTTTTCCCGGACTCCCTCCCGGCTAGCTGTGGTGCGCTAACGCCTTCAGGCTGTGTTCACGCCGCCAACCCCAGTCCTCTCCCTGCGATCCGACCGAAGCCCGAGCCTCAGCTCCCAGCCCCCGCCCGCCCCGGCGGGTGAGCAGACAAGCCTCTCAGGCTGGTGAGGGCTGCTCGGCACCGATCCTCTGTGCGGGAATCTCTCCGCTTTTCCCTCTGCACCTCTGTGGCTGCGCTCTCCTCCGCGGCTCAGAAGCTTCCCCCGTCTGCCACCCGCAGTCTCCGCCCATGAAGGGGCTTCCTAGTGTGTGGACACCTTTCCTCCTTCACAGCTCCCTCCCAAAGGTGCAGGTCCCGTCCCTATTCTTTTGTCTCTGTTATTTCTTTGTTCTTTTGCCCTACCCAAGTACGTGGGGAGTTTCTTGCCTTTTGGGAGGTCTGACTTCTTCTGCCAGCGTTCAGTGGGTGTTCTGTAGGAGCAGTTCCACGTGTAGATGTATTTCTACTGTATCTGTGGGAAGGAAGGTGATCTCCGCGTCTTACTCTTCCGCCATCTTGCCCCTCCCTCCTCACATTCGTTTTAAGCCAAGCTTCTTTTGAGTTCACCTGTCAACCTAAAGAAGCAGTACTATTACTAAAATGTGGTAATACTCAGGTCTTTCCCCTGTTGGTATTTATTTTCTTCAAAAGCAAAATGCTTCATTCCACTGGGACCCAGAGTGACTCATCTAATCACAGCTTTACACAGTGGATCCACTCTCATACCTTATATCTGCTTCCTGCTGCAACTTTGGAAATGTGTAGTGGCATTTTTTGGATTATCACTATTAATGGGTAGAGCAGGGCTTCTGTATTTAATAGCTGGAGTAATGGAATGCTTAGACATTCTACAATGAGTAGGACAGTGTGTCACAACAAGGAAATATCTCAATTGAAAATAATTACTAGAAGGCAATGTCCAATGCCACAAAGAGTTATCCTCTATGTATTTACATTAGAGTAGACTTTTATGACTTCAGATCATCTCCATTTTTTTTTTATGGTAAAAATAATTATTGTGAAAGTAAAGATTTTTTCAAGAGATTAATTTTATCCAGAGAAGTCAAAACTGGGTCTCAGTAATAACGTTAGTTATCTTTTGAAGACACAGATAATTTTAGCCAGGGTTTGGGTGAAGTGGCAGATATTCTTCAGGATCATTCATCATAGAGAAGTCACATTATGTTGAGTAATTTAAGGAGTAGGCTGTGTTTAGAGGAGAATAATGTGAAGTGACCTGGAACTGGTAGAAAGAAAATTATGAAGAAGAATGTTGCTACTACTAATCTAATGCTGAGAATGGCTTTGTGTTGTCAGAGAACATGTGAAATATGGATTTAGTGAACAGAGTTTGGTTAGATGTTCATGGGTAACTTTGGAACAATTTCTTATTGTGAAGCACTGGGAAGATGAGGTATCTCATTCACAAATCAAAAAGAAATTTTTTTTCTTTTAAGTATGATTTATTAAATACTTCAGTGTCAGGCACTGTGATTTACAGATATTATTTCATTTGACCATCTGTCTATGGAATCTGGACATTCATTCATTCAGTAATAAGTAGTAAGTGAAGGTTTTTTGAGCAGAAGAATTACATGATGTGAGTTATACTTTAGAAAGATTAATATGATAGCATGTGGGATGGCTTATTAGGTTGATGAGAAACTGGAGGCACTTAGTAGATAATGACCAGAGTCCAGTTGAGAATTAATGAGGACCTAAGCCAGAGTGATGGCAGTGGAGATAGAGAGGAGGGGATGAATTTGGATGAGATGGCCATAATTAAAGGCTGAGTGAGAATGAGTCCATTTTAGACAGTGGGTTTGGTTTTATTGAGTTGAGGCAGGGTCTAATCAATTGGAGATGTTTTACTTCAATGTAATTTTTAATGAAATGCTGACTATAATAGGAAGGTTTTTAAGTTTGGTCCATCAGCCCTCATTCACACTTGACAGTGTAGAGAGTTAGTAGCTCTGGCTTAGAAACCGGTCTGTCACTTTTCTCTGCCTGACCTTGGGCTATTTACTTAGCCAGGCACATCCTTAGCCTTCTCAGCTGCAGAATGTCCATAACAAATACCTTTTACCTAGAGTCCTTGTGAGACTTGGATATGATAATTCATGTGCCTTGGTCAAAACAGAAGCTCAACAGATCGTTATTATTGTTCTTGCTCTACTTTATTTGCCTTATTCATTCTCATTCTCTTATGAGTATGCAGTGGATTTTTCCAGTGGCTGCATGATGTGCTTATGTGATATTGCAACAGACTGAATACAGAAGAAGATATGAGAATTCAGCTGTCTTCTATTAACCCAGGCACAAAAGAGATTTGTAAAAATTTAAACAATACTACTCTTCTCACTAAATTCTTATTTTTGAAGAACACTTATAAAAGCAAGAGTAAAAAATATCATGTCAACATGTAGAGTTCATTATTGTCATTTGTCCATAAATAAATTTGTGGAATTTGTGAATAAGTATTTAAATATTTCTCACTTTATTGTTTTAATACAATAGATATTGACAGATATCACCCCCATAACCAAACATCTCTTAGAGGCTGCAGTAATTTTTAGGAGTTCCAAAGAGGTCCTGAAACCAAAAAAATTTGAGAACTACTAATTTAGAGACATGAGAGTGGGCTCCAATAGGCTAGTATATACTTCTCAGAGTCCAAGGTCCATTGAAGACTTTAATAAATTGGGTTTCCTTTCTGGCAGCTGACAAGTAGCTGATGAAGGAACCCCGTTGAGGTGAACTTCTGGGAGGGAATGATAAGGGGAATTATAACTGGGGGCTTTCAGGGAAATGATAGGCCTGGAAAGGGTGGTTTTAGATAGTGCTAAGCCTCTCCATTCGGTTTTTTCTACTGTACTTTAGGATTAAAGATTATGATAGTATATTCTAAGAATTATTTGTTTTATAGACTTTTTATCATGCTTTTGGCATGTAAAGTGTCCACTGGGGACTATTCCTGGAAAGAATCTAACTAAAACTAGAGAAAGTTATGTCACCACTTGATGCTTTATATGGAAGGACTGAAGATCAACTGACTTAGTTTAAATTCTTTCACGTTCCAAGCAGCTTTAGGATAGAAAACCAGAGCTGCATCTTCTTTATTTAAAGCTTCTCTCTAAAATCCTGTAAAGGGGGCTTTTGTTACTTGTGACAAGTTCCTAAAGAGAAAGATTAAAGTGATGGCGTTCTTTCCCTACTTTTCTCCCCTTTTGAAATGGTTCTAGAGAATTTACTAGTGTGATTGCCAACCAGTGATCACAGGTCACGGCGTGTGTGACAAAGTCTATTTTCCAGTCTGCACATGTTAGTCATGGTCTGAAGTGTTTAATATTTTCAGAACATTATCTTTTCCTAGCCCTGAATTTTTTTTTTTTTTTTGCAAAAAGAATCTTGGAAAAACAATGATTAAAGGCTTAAAAAGAAACAAAAACAAACAAAACTCCTAAATTCCAAGGTAAATTTTGCGTAATAAAAGAATTCTTTTGCATTATGTCATTTACACTTTCAAAGGCTTCATTACTATGCAGTCTGATTCTAACTACACCTTTTGTAGTTAACTGAAATAGTTTGCTAATTACTGTTATTCTCTAGATAGGGTTGCCAGATAAAATAGAAAGTAAATTTGAATTTCAGGAAAACAATGAATCACTTTTTAATATAAGTATATCCCCAATATTGCATAGGACAATACTTATGTTAATGAATGATTTGTTGTTTATCTGAAATTCTAATTTAACATCCTATACTTTAATTTGCTAAATTTGGCAACCCTAAACTAAGCACAAACAGGTTCTTTGGTTTGTCTTTACTTAGCATTATATAGAACAGGTTGTATTTTCAAATGGTTTTATAGTTAAAGACAAAAACTTAATTTTCTCAGTGAAACAATTATTAGTTGGCAAAAAGTGTTCCTCTGTGTAAAACAGAATGGTTAATTCTCAGAAACTGAGTCCTAAGGCTAGCACGGGTCTTGCAAATCCAGTTTTGCGGTTCAGTTTGGGAAACGTTCTCTTCTCTTTATGGGTAAACTGGCTCCACCCAGCTGCTGAAATGAGATATAAGTTGTAAAAAAACCGGAAGTTGGATAGGCTGCCTTTGCTTCTCGAGGTAAGGGTCTCCTGTTTTCTTTATGTCCGAGCTCTTCGCAGAGCGCTTAAAAATTGAATCCAGCTCGGTGACAGTACTGAGAGAGCAGGCGCCTGTGCTGACCCGGGCGGTCGGCGACGCAGGATGGATGCTTTATTAACAAACTGTGTTCTGGAGCTTGCGAGCTTGTGTTGAGCTAATGAGTGCTCACGAACGAGTTAGATTAATGATAAATCACGTGACTTTGACTATGGCGCTTTAATCCCATGAAAAGGGTGATTGTAAGTAGAGACATGTCTGGGATCATGAAAAGCATTGACTTTATTCATGCGTCAGTGTTTTTATGTTTTTGTTTTTTGTTTTTAATTTTAAGCAATGGAAACTCCCTTTTTATCTAAAGCTAATGGCGTAATTACCTATATGCAGGTTACTTAGAACCCTATTTGGCTTTTAAAGTGTCTTTTAATTTAGAAATCTTAGCTCCCCTCACCCCCACCTCTGGTGTGCCTTTGGAATTTCAGAGACGCTCTGGGGTAACTAGGTGTTACCTCTGCCCTTAATTTTTTTACGTCTTGTGCTGCCCTAAGGGCAAAGGGGAGTTTTCCGTTTGTAAATGTATTATTAGAAATATATCTTTATAAAGCTAAACTTCTTAGTTCAGATATTTTCTTTTTTCTCTGAATTAAAGAAAAAGTAGAAAGATTTTGAATGTTTACTTGGATAGTGGAGAAGTGGGAGGCTAAAATTTGGTCTATTGATTTACTGAAAACAACGAGCTAGACTTTTTAAAGGATGGTTTTGTTTAAAGGGATGAGTTCTACTAAGTCTTTTAATAAGCCAGTATGTGGATTCCTTTTGCTGGCTGTACCTTCTGTTTCACGCCTGTCCACTTAGGTAATGTCAGATTCCCTGGAAATCACATTGTAGTGCATTGCGTTGAGTGCTGTTTTCAAGGTTGCCTGCTAGTCATTGTGAAAGGAGATCAAGGAGTAGGATGCCTTTGCTGCCTTCAGAAATTTGCCTTAAGACAAGTCAACCAGTTGTGGCCGAAAAATGTGATAAAATTTTTTATTAGCAAAAAAACCAAAGCTTTTGGAGCTTCCCAGAAGAGACTGGTTAAAGTTGGCAGAATTAGGCAAAATTCCAAGGAAGAAAGGATTTTAATGGAAGACCTGGTTTATGGTGGGCACTGTGCTAAATGTTTCGTAGATGTTACTTCATTTAATCTTCACATAAAGCCCTTGATATTGGTAGCATTGTCTCTAACAAAATGAGAAATTTTAGGCTCAGTGAGATTAAATAATTTGCCCAAGGTCAGTCATTAAGGTGGTACCTGCTGGATTCAAACCTAGGTCTATGTGATTTCAAAGTCCTTACCACACACTGTCTCATAGGACAGAGTAGTTGATAGCATTTTAAATGGACCTTGAATGACAATAACAGTAAAAGTAATATAGAATGTTTGAAAATAGAGAAAAGAAAAAAATCTGAACACCTTACAATTAATTTAATGTGTTTCTTTACAGTCTTCAAATATGCATGTCTTGTAGTGTTTTTTAAATTACAAAGCACTACATGCTTTAAAAAATATGCAAAATTCAAAGAGGATTAAAAAGAAGTCCATTTCTTTTCCCATATTGAAAACACTTTCCTAGGGGCTAACCACTATTGAGAACGGTTAAAGCATGGTGTTTTTTCTTTTCCCTTTTCTTTTATATGCACTTGGTACATTACGTATCATTTTGTACTTTGCTTGTGTTCATTCCTCATTGTGGCAGGAGCATGTTTCCACCTGGGTACATGCAGATTCATGTCTTAAGCTTTTCTGAAAAGAGTTAACACTCGCAAAGAACTTAAAAGAATGCCTAGCTCTTAGAAAGCAGTCAGTAACTATTAGATGTTATTTCGGTCATTGTCTACTCTATTTCATTCTTTTAAATGGGTACACGGTATTTTATTTTTAAATTTTTTTTATTAAAGTATAGTTGATTTACAATGATGTGTTAATTTCAGGTGTAGAGCAAAGTGATTCAGATATACACACACACACACACACACACTTACACACACACATATGTATATCTCTATTCTTTTTCAGCTTCTTTTCCCTTATAGGTTATTACAAAATATTGAATATAGTTCTCTGTGCTATATATAGATCCTTGTTGGTTATCTGTAGTAGTGGGTACACAGTATTTTAGAGTTTGGGTATAGCATAGTATATTTTTGTAACCACCTAAATTGTCTTAAATTTTTGCTATTACAAATAATCCTTGCATAATTGTGGGGGGTTTCTTTTTCTTTCTTTCTTTTTTTTTTTAAATTGAAGTATTGTTGACTCACAATATTATATTAGTTTCAGGTGTACAACATAGTAATTCAAATTTTTATAGACTATACTCCATACAAAGTTATTATAAAATGTTGGCTGTACTCCCTGTGCTGTTTGTTGTGTGGGGGTTTTTATAGGATAAATTCCTAGAAGTGAAATTCCTCAGTCAAAGATTAAACATATTTTAGTTTAGTAGGAAATTGTCAAATTTCCTCCAAAAATATTGCAGCAATTTACACTCTGCAGTGTATGAGCACACTTATTTCTCCACATGCTTGCTTATATCGGATATTATCAGTCTTTTGCATTTTACATGAAATGATAGGCAATGTACCTTTATTTTTAACATAGTTTAAGCACAGTGTTCAGATATTTTCCGTATCTATTTTTTTTCCCATTTAACATATATCTGTTTTTACATGGGTAGGAATTTGATGGATGGCATAATGGAGGTCCCAGTTAGAAGACAGAACATGGGGAGAAAAAAAGTGAGGTACTTGTTCCAGAAATAAGTACAAATGGTACATTGTTGCTAGAACATGGATTGGGCTGAATACACATTAAATGCCTAATGCTTTTGTCTTTAATTGAATAATTCCAGGGAAGCTGTTGAAGGTTTTTGGTGAGCGGAGTGATATGATGAGAACTGTGCCTTAGGAAAATGATCTTGTGGTGTTGTGTAGGATTTGAATGGAGATACAGAAACAGGGAGGCCAATTGAGAACATTTCATGAATCTGGGTGACAGATAATGAAGGCTTTGTGCTTGAAGGTGGTGTCGGAATGGAAAACTGCAGACAGATGTAATAGAGGGAATGGAAGGTAGAAGAAAGGAACAGAAGGGATAGGTAGGTGTCCGGAAGGGTGGAGGTCGAATCTGCTTAGCTTATTTGGAAATTGGGGTCCCAAAGAGTGTTTGGAGTCAAATCTTGAGAATTTGGGGTTTCAAATATTTTTTTTTAAAAAAATTAATTATTTAATTAATTTTTGGCTGCCTTCGGTCTTCGCTGCTGCACACGGGCTCCCTCTAGCTGCAGCGAGCGGGGGCTACTCTTTCTTGTGGTGTGCGGGCTTCTTACCGCGGTGGCCTCTCCCATTGCAGAGCATGGGCTCTAGGTGCACGGGCCTCAGTAGTTGCGGCACATGGGCTCAGTAGTTGTGGATCGTGGGCTCTGGAGCGCAGGCTCAGTAGTTGTAGTGCACTGGCCTAGTTGCTCCGCGGCATGTGGGATCTTGCCGGATCAGGGATCGAACCTGTGTCCCCTGCATTGGCAGGCAGACTCCCAACCACTGTGCCACCAGGGAAGTCCCGGGGTTTCAAGTCTTGTTGACTAGAAATGTGTTGATAGGCCACCGTCAAAATAGGAAAGTCAGATTCAAGAACTAGTTTGGAGGAAAAAATAATGAATTTCATTTCAGAAAAATTGAGCTTAATGTCATCCAAACAGAAATCTATGTATAGTTGGAAATTTGAGTCGAAGCATTGTGGAGATGCGGGATGGGGGCAATTGAAAGATTTGGGAAATATTATTCAGGGGTGATAATTGAGGCTATGGAAGGGATAGCCTGTAGAGAAATGTGGGGGGTCAAGGAAAACAGTCTTGGGGATGGATATCTTCATGTAAGCGTCATGAAGAGGGACCAGATTTATAGTATTTTTTATAACGACTGTTTCTAACATTTGACCTTGGACCTAGTTAGGCTATTCTTCACTGCCCTCCAAAGTCCATTCTCACTTTGCTCTTTCTATCTCTACTTCTTTTATTGCTCCCCAATTGCGCTCATTCTGAATCCCTTTTCCTGTGGGATTACTGTGTCAGCTTTTAGTGCCTGATTTGAAGCTGTGGATGACTTAGTGGTTAAAACCTCACAGACTAGACTGGAGATCATACTTTTCACCACTCATTTGCTGTGACTTTGGCAAGAATCTTAATCAGTGCCCTGCTTTGCACACTGGGGACAATAATACCCCTCACACCTTCCTGGGTTGTTTTGAGGAATGTGTGCTAAGTCCTTGACATGATGCCTGATATGTTGTGAGCCCTTAGCGCTTCTATCATATTCTCCTTTACCTCTCAATCGCCATAATAGAATGCAGTTTTTTTCCGCCCTGTCCCTATGTGATCTTAGGCAGTAGTTTGTTTTTTTTTTAAATAACCTCTGTGAGCTTCAATTTCCATGCAACAGAAAAATGTTTTTGTTTTTTCCAGGGATTAGAGTTCATACGTGTGAAGCACCTACTATGTCGACTAGAATAGAACAGGCATTCAATAAATAGTAACATCATTTAAATGATAGATTAATGGTATTTGCTTTTGTTTCATCTATTAGCTTTGTGTCTTTAGAGAAGGGACCATTCCACTTAGCACCTAATATTGTTTTTAGGACAGGACTATTGTGAGGGCCATGCGGAATGATCCAGATGAAAGCTCTGTGTGTAATAAGATATTTGCTTCCAATCATTTTTCCAGAGAATGAATAAAGAAAGTGGAAAAGTTGCTTTCTGATGATGGTGTGATTAGAGGAATCAGAATTATATCAGAGAGCTCCCAATTCCTTTTTCTTCAGTGGTTTCCTCTACCTTTCCTTTTACTTAAACTCTAAATTCTTTTCAGAATTCTTTTCAACCATTTTAGGTTGTCAGACCTGACAGATCTCATTGTGCCATTTTTTTATGCTCTATGTTTTTTAGAATCTTTACTGAAAATGTCATAACTCCAATTGTTAATTTAAAAAATCATTTTTCTCTGTACTTCCTGCTGTGAAAATGGAGTCTGAAACATTTTTATCTGGGGAAGTGGAAATACTTGACCTGTTTTTCAATTTCCCTATAATTTGAGATTCAGCTATCAAAGTCAATTTAACTCGATGTGGAAATTTTCTATGAATGTAAAGTTAAATTGCTGGAAAGAAGGGGAGCAAATTTTCTGAAATATTTCAGAAGGCTTGAACAAGTTAAATGCAGATGAAAGAAATATATGGAAACCTCAGTTGTTTAACCACAATAGTGTTCAGAAGAAATTAGCACATACTGGTGATGCAGAAAGTTGCTAGTGATTATAAATAATGGCAATTACCATTTATTGGCAACTTAGTGTTTTTAGGCATTGTACTACTTGTTTTTATATCCATTCTTTCAGGAGCTTTAGTTCTATGAATGAAGTCTCTACCTTCCTTCTCAGACTCATAGAGTGGACCCGACATTCTGAATTAAGTAGGCTAATTTAGATTTCACGTTTGTCACAGCATGCCCCCACTCACATTGTTCGCTGTGAAATTTAGATCCTTGCTGTACCTGTTTACTTTCCACATCCTTCTGTCTCCAAGGAGGGAGCAATGATGTGGAGTGAAGAGAATGAGAATGTTGGAGTTAGATTTAGGTTCTAGTCCTAAAAGTGTACACGGTTTCAGGTACACTCCCTGGTATCAGTTTCTTCATCTCTAAAATGATGATAATATCTGCTTGTTGTAAGGATTACATTAGATGTACTATCTACCAGTTTCTCACCAAATGTCTGTTTCTTTTTCTTCTTATTCACACTGTGGCCCCTTTCTTCCCCCCCCATAGTAAAACTGTAATCCTTTCCTTTCTTATTGTTATAGAAATTTCATTGCTTTCTGTATATCTCTTGTGCTTAGTCTTAACTTTTCTGATTTTATCAACCTCCTTATCCTTCTCTGGTTCTACCTACTTTTCTAAAACTTTCTGCCTAATTCTGCCACTGTACAAGTGACCACCTATTTGTACCTCGAACCCCACGCCCTCTAGGTTTTGCTCACAGGCCTACCAGGTTTGCCCCAGATCCTAGATGAAATGCTGAAATTACACATGTGCTGTGTCCCAAAATAAACTTTTAATTCAGCTTGGAATTTCAATTCTATTTTTTAATGGAAGCAATATTATAAATGGTGGTTCTGTCTCTAGGCCAAAAGCCCAGAAACAAAAGCATGTTTAACTCATAAGTTAATTGAAAATTTTATACTTATAACAAAGTAAAAGAATATAATGCCATTGCAATTTTAGTAATAAAATAAAATAAAAACAATATTGAATAAGAAGTAGTTATTTACTTTATACATTGTTTGTAGTATGTACTTGATGGAAATTTTGAATGGAGCATTCAAGTGCTTTAGGGATTGCAGTGTTTGTATATTATGGTTATGATGAAATAAATATTCACATTTTAAGGCAAGACAAGAAAAATTTAAACATAATGTTTTTTCTCTGCCCCTTTGGCCACCTCCCTCGCCTCTAGTGTGCACTATGCATTTGTATTATGGGTTAACCAGACTTCCCCAAAGGCGGAAATACCTGCTCAACCATAAAGATCAATTTTTCTTCTGGCACCAGTCATGTAACTCCTTGAAAAATAACATTCCTTTCTCAATCCAGTAAGGGGTTGATTACCCAACACTCACCTTGTACATGCAGACATCTTTGGTGAACTTTATGTATGATGCCAATATATTATTTCCCTTAAAGATAGTGATTGGTGTAAAACAAACTGGTCAGATGACCTGGGGAGATACTGGGCTACACCTAATGGAATTTCTTAGCTTAAATACTTACTTATGACCTTATTAATGTTACTAGCTATATTATTTGTATTCTGCCTATTTTACACGATTATTGTTTCTTGCATTACCAACGTGTGGCTGAACCTCAGATAAATTTAGTGATGATTAGGAAACCTGAAACGATTGACCAAATATATAGTACTATAAGATCAATGATTGTAATAGTGTAACTCTAGTTGTGGGAAGAAGCAACAAGAGGGAACGATTTCCTGGACCATAACAGACTAGTAAGACAGGTGGTATGGAGACTTTTGGCTACTGTTAACTGGGCCTAGTTCAGTAATAGCATATTGAGTGGCCTATCAACAAAATCCTTGCTGACCTGGGAATGAGCATTCTTACTGCCATGGGACAAATTGGTCCCAAAATACCTACCAAACCTTGGTCGAAATTAAGACTGAAAGGGAAGGGATTGTAAAGAATGTTACCCAACATTCACTTTTGCAAGAATCAAGTCATCAGCCACTGCAGTCGCTGACCTACGGTACACCCTCAAAGGAGTTCACGGTGAAGATCAGGTTGAGGCACTCTGTGCTTTGGGAAAACTGGCAGAACAGGCCTTCAGATAATTAGATAATTTCAGGAGAAAATTTTATGAACCCAGTTTCTTGCATCTTCCCATACTTAGAAAAGCACTAAAACCATTCACTAAGATATCTCCTCCTTGTGAATAATAGTAACCTTCTACCAAGATGTGTACTTGATTGCATGTACCCCCCTCTCTAAAATCACATAATACTGGCCTTCCCCTTTACCCCTTCGGAACAGTTCTCAGAGTGCTCTGAGAGACTGTCTTCTGGATTGTAATCCTCAGCTTGGCTCAAAAAAATTTTGCATTTCTTTCTCAGATTGACTATTGATTAATTCTTTTCTTTAATATAAAAGGTCACTGTGAGAAAGCTAATTTGTTTGCCATTTTTACAGTTTTTGTTCAGGTTCGCAAATGAAATAATATAGAATAAGACATTTTCCATAAGTCCATCTCCATCTCTAAAATCCTCCTTGTGGCTTGGTTTATTTGTTTCTTCTATAGTTCTGAGAACTCTCCTATTTTACTGAAATCCCTGATACTCCTAAATTAGAACTTGGTTCATGACTGAACTTTAATGGTCTGTATATGCCATAAAGTTATGTTTTCAAACTGCAGGTTAAGATTCATTGGTAGGTTATGAAATAACAATTCAGTAGGATGTAACCAGCATAAAAAAAAGACAAGAATAGAAAATATATGAGTTTATCATATGTGGTAAAGGTAAATAGTATCTCTTGAAATGTTTGTAGGGTCATAGTGTAAAAACATTTCTTACTTTGGGTATGGTAAAAAAATTAAAAAACCCCACAGCATATAGCAAAAAATATCCTTTTCCAAATTATTTAAATATTTTTTAGTAAACTCTTTTGGTTTAGTTTTTGCTTTTTTGTAGCTTTTCGTAATTGAGAGAACCTTGTTACCTCACACCTGTGCATTAATTAAGACTCTCGGTGCTTACACTCATTTCTTGGATGATGTAGAGTGGGTGTTACTGGCGAGTTCCCATAATTTTTTGTGTGTATGTTAACTTTTGAACTCCTTTGATGCCTTCCTTTAAAACAAATGACTGGGGCTTCCCTGGTGGCGCAATGGTTGAGAGTCTGCCTGCCGATGCAGGGGACACGGGTTCGAACCCTGGTCTGGGAGGATCCCGCATGCCGCGGAGCGGCTGGGCCCGTGAGCCACAATTACTGAGCCTGCGCGTCTGGAGCCTGTACTCCGCAACAAGAGAGGTGGCGATAGTGAGAGGCCTGCGCACCACAATGAAGAGTGGCCCCCGCTTGCCACAACTGGGGAGAGCCCTCGCACAGAAGCGAAGACCCAACACAGCCATAAATAAATAAAAAATTAAAAAAAAAACAACAAATGACTGGTAATAAAAGCTAGAGCTTGAATGCAGTATAACTAGACTCGATTAGTTATTTGCTAGCTTAATCTTCTGACATGGTTTTAAAAGATGTGCTTTCCTCCATATTTCTTTTTTCTTACATGTCCTTGGAGTCGTACAATAAAAAGACATTTAATGACCAATTTATTTAAAAAATCCTTAATTAACACATAATCCTTTTTCTTACATCTAAATATTTTTCAATTGGATTCTTCTAATTTTATCTGAATTTTACTTTGTTGTAATAAATATATTGTCCTGTTAATGTCTGTAGTTCACAATGACAATAATAACTACATATTCATCCAGGTACAAGAATTTGGTATTCAGATAATAAAGAATACACTGGTTTTGAAGTTTTATCTTCGTGTGAGATGTATGTAGAGCATGGTAAAGGCAGTCGTTATACCTTTTTACTAAGTGCCTGTCTTTCAGGCAAGAAAGAAAACTGTATAAATCTCATGAGGTTTGGTAATATTTCAGTTAGAGAATCAGGATAACCTCTCTTTTAACCTTTTAAACTAATAGGTCTGTCTTTGTCCTAGGATGACAAAATGCAAGTTATGATATCTTTTATTTCTCTATATTATACTCATGGTAGAATGTGAATATTAAAAACCTGTAAAAATCATACAAGATTGGTGGGAGTTTTTCCAGTGCTTGAAGAATGATCTCGTAATATAATAGCTCATTATCCACATTCCATAATTTTAGCTTAAATGTTTCCACATGTAACTCTTTGTTCCTTTTCATAACTATGCAATCTGTTGGCATAGATTGCCTAATGAATTAATGTATTCATTTGAAAAAGTTTCCTTAAATCATTAACTGGGAAACCATCATTGGCCATTGTTATGAAAATAGAACTTTACCTTGAGTGGTCGGTATCTGACTAAGGACAAAGAAATTGCTGTTGTCTACTTCTCTCGCTGACCTTGTTTGTTATATTTTCCTAATGAATGACAGGTAGTGGTGTCTTTTTCACTTCCCTTTCCCATCTTATACTTCATGCTCTAATAATTCCCAGTATGCTTTTCCACTTTGCTTTATCCTAGAATCATAATGTTAGTATTGCCCTGAATTTATTCCAGTTCATCTGTTATATTTTGCAAATGAAGAAACTGAGACAGAGATTAAGTGACCTGATTCATGTTATTCAGCTACTTAACACATAGCAGAGACTAGAAATAAAGTCTTGTTTCCACTTTCACCTGGCAGGAAGTCAGTGCCAAATAAATATTTGTTAAACCAAACTAACTCTTCCCACTGTACCATTCTTTAAGTGAGGCACATTTCTGCATTTAATTTTCATAATAACTTGGCCAAGATCACATGGTTAAAATAATGACCTTGATCCTCTCCAGTAAACCTTGTATGGTCCTAAAATCAGGTCTGGCCCTAACGAAAGGACCTGATAGCCATGTTCGAACAGAAGATTTTCTATTGCTCCATTCTTTAGCAGTTATTTTCTTAAATATTGTTTCCTATAGTAATTAACTATTTTCAGGGTTATGCTTTTCCTCTGAGTCTACAGAGAAATCTTGTGCTGCTCTTATGATATAGAATTTTTCAGAAGCTCTTGATTGGTTCATTTGTTCCTTTTGCTTATCTTTAAATGAGAAGAATTCTATCTAGCGTCAATGTTTGATAAAAGATAGGGGTATAGAGTTGGACCCAAAGCTATCTACTTGGTAGCTACTGGTGTGATGTGCAAGGCTGGTTAAAGAGTATAGCTCCAGCACAATTGCTGGTGTCTAGCAGGAATTTCTATAGTTTAGCTCTGGTCCAATGTGGGGTTTATAATTTACATGACTATAAAAGGATAATTTGTTCTAGTGATTCTAAGGGTGCTTTTATTTTTGTCTATGACCATGTATAGAAAACTCCCATATCTGTGGAGAATGAACTGCCTCTTGAGCTCTTCCCATCTGCAGCCTGTTCACCTTGTGGACTTTACTGCCATATAACATGTCCCTGCCCATCTTCCTCTAGCCTCGTTAAATACTATGATTTGCAGGTTCTGCATATATGCACAAAGTGAGCTAGACAAGGGTGGGACTGGTTTTCTGTTAGGCAGATGGTAAGAGGCAGATAAACTGGATGAGAGAAGAAAATTGCCTGGGTTAACAATCATGTTTCTTAATTCAGAAGTATTTGGGCTATAGGTAATAGAAATACTGTCTCTTGCAATTGGTTGTTAGCCTCAGTTTTCAGTGTTGCAAATTAAATTGTCACCATGACTAGTTTAATGGGAAGTTGGGAGAAATCATATCAGAGATTTATTCAGGTGATGATATTTAAATCCAGAAGAAACATTTCTTATTTGTTCTTTAAGCTTTCTAGGATGAAGTGGAGCAAAACCTTTTGCTTTTATTGGATTATTTTATTATTTCCCAATCATGCTAATGAAAGCTAACATTTATTATCTTCCTTGTCAGACTTTTGGCTGTATCTAAATTTTATTAAAACAGTTTTGAAAGGAGGGTTTTCGTTTCCTTATTTTTCAGGTAAGGAATGAGACTTAAGTGACTTGCTTAAAGTTTCACAGTTGGTAATTGGTAGAGCTGAGATTCAAATCCAGGGCAAACTTCACATATCACATTCTTTATAGTACATATTTTTAAGAATGTGGTTAACTGACTATTGAAAGTAAATAGTTGTCTAGAACTTACTATCCTGTGATGTGAAAGCATTTATATTTTAATTACCTTTGAAAATAATGTGCTTTTAATCTTCTTTTTGAGATGGCAGTTCCTGGATTTACCCTTGGTGCCTTCATACTTCTGTTGCTCGTTAGTTCTGTGGCTAATTATCCCAATGGAAAGGTAACGAAGTCATGCCGTGGAATGATTCCTAAACATGGTCAAACTCCACAGTCTAATCCCGCTTGCCACATCTCAGTGAGTCAGATGACATTCAGGCCAGGAGATCAGATCAAAGGTACTGTGCTGGTATTAACTATTTACATTTTGAATTTCACTTTTTTACTGTACATTGAATCTTTATTACTGTTGGATTTATACAGTTTCATTTAATCTGTTCATCTGCTTTTATAAGATACCATGATCTTATACTTCTCATTTTTGTGTTTAACTACTACAGATGACTATATTACTTAAGTAGTATATTTACTACCCATTCAGAATAGGTGTTTTTTTTTTTTGGACACACCACACGGCCTGTGGGGTCTTAGTTCCCCGACCAGCGATGAACCCGGCCCTGGCAGTGAAAGCACCAAGTCTAACCACTGGACTGCCAGGGAATTCCCCAGAATAGGTTTTAAAATATGTTTTTGTCATTATTTAATATATCTTCATTAACAGTACTATTTACTCAATAGAAATACATAAAATAAAGCTTATTTTATCTGGCTTAAGATGTTAAACCCTTATCCTTCTTGACATAGTATAATCTCTTGTGTTTCCCTAATTCTGGCAAAAGGTAGGCTGAAACTTAATAGTCTATTAAGGGTGTATCTATAACAGCATTTTACAAATTCTATTTCCTGCAAGTTTAGAAATGCAGAATATTAATAGAGACGCTCTAGCAAAAAGGATATATGGAAAAATAAATTTGGAACACTCTGTTATATATATTTCTTAGAGTTTCATAGCTCTAGCAAAAAGGATATATGGAAAAATAAATTTGGAACACTCTGTTATATATATTTCATAGAGTTTCATACTGCACAGAAGAATGTTAAAGGGCCTGAGATGTTTGCAGTAAAGACAGAAGTATTTACTTTCAACCAGCATTTTTCAAACTACTTTGGCCCCATGGACCACACTCTGACCATAACCTACCTTTTCTTCCCTGTGGAATGGCTATTACATCTCATGGAATAATGTCCTGTGGAACACGGTTTAGAATTTCTTTGACTATAAGATGATTTCTACTGTTTTCTCTCCTGGAGTAGCTTTCTATATATACACCCGATTTGGTGATGTGCCTCCTTTAAACAGTTTTTTTGGGGGGGATGTTGCTAAACTCTTAACTTATCTTTTTGTTTGTTTCTCAGTTACTTTGTCAGGGCCACCATTTAAAGGCTTTCTCTTAGAAGCACGTGGTGCTAAGAATTTGAGTGGCCCTCCTATTGGCTCCTTCACATTGATTGACAGTCAAGTGTCACAGCTTCTGACCTGTGAAGATATACAGGTTTGTGTTTAGTTTGAAACTGATTTCTGTCAGTTTCCATGGGTCTTTTCACTACAAGATGGTGTTTGCAAGATAAACAATGACATTACCCATGCATTGCAGACATCTGAGTACATTCATGTTGATCAAACTTCCCCCCTAATTTTTCTACTGGCAACATATTTTTATACAACATCCTAGAAAAGGTAGGGTTGTAGCTTGAAGAGTTTATGGCTTTTGATATTTTATATAGTATTGACTCTTACTATACTGAATTTCGAAGGATGTTAATATTGAAGATAGAGTTCTAGAGTGGAACAGAGGTCTAATTTTTGTAATTAATTAATTTAATGAACATTTATTATACCAGGAACTTTCCTGCATGGGATATGGTGATGAACAGGACTTGTTCTTTGAAGAGCTCATAGCCTTACACATAAGTAAAGCATATGGACATATGCTATATGGCACATAAGTAGAATGTATGGCTATAGGACAGACACATAAGTGGAATAGTATGATGACTTAGATTAGAACCCTACACAGGGTGGGTGAGAAGCATAGCAGAGGTGCCACACACAGGCTGGAGGGAATTGAGAGAGAGGAGATGATCTCAGCTAGACCTCAAAGAATGAGTAGGAATTTGCCAGGTGAATGAATGTGGGAAACAAGATTGTTTAAGAGAAAGGAATTACTAAAATATAATATTGCATATTTGGAGGCAGGAATGTTTTTCTTTTGATGAATCTTCTGCATTCTGTTTGCATCTATTAATAAAAAAAGAAACTTACAGTATAAATGAAATAATGAGCAGGATTTATATAGCATCAACACACCCAATATTCATAACTCTCTTCAGTTCTTAAATTTCTGCTGACTCTAGTTTATTCATAGAGCCGGCTGCTAATTTGGTGTCAATCAATCAACATGTATTTATTGAGCACCTGAGTCCCTGTTCTAAATAAGATAGTCTTTACCACAATGCCAAGGTCATGCAATGATAAATTACTTTGCAAAATGGCTGTAGTTCCAGCTATGTTGAGCTATTGAGTGTCTGAATGGTAGTTCTCTTCCATTTTATTTCAGGGATCAGCTGTGAGTCACACAAGTCCATCCAAAAAAACAGAAATTAAAGTCTATTGGAATGCTCCAAGCAGTGCCCCAAATCACATAAAGTTTCTGTGAGTAGAAGAGTTTACAGCTCTGTAACTAGTATAATTGAAATAATGATAGTCTGTACCTTTTTTTTATACCTATTGGACATTCACCTGTATGGCAGAGGTGTGGTGTAGTAATGACACCACCTTACTGATGTAAGTCGCTATTTTGCTTTTTTGTTTGTTTTTTTTTCAGCATATATACTGAGCACTTAGCACAGGACCAAGAACCTAATAGACACTTAATAGACATTTGTTGAGTGAATGACGTGTTGTAGTGCCTTCACACTAATAAGAGCCATCAATTAATACTTGAGTCTATATGGTGTATGGACTAATACTTTTTTTTAGACTTGTTCCTGTATTACTATGAGAATATGAAAAAAAGCAGTCCTGAAATTTGGATGACTTTTTTTTTGCAGTGTCACAACTTGCAGATTAGATTGTCAAAAAAGTAAGATCATGTGTGCTCCTCAGAATTATGAAATTCAGTAGAATTAGAATAGTACTTCTCTCTTAATCTTACATGCAAGGGGGAAATGGAATGTCATAAAGCCATATAATGATTCCTGAGTGGTGTTATAGACGTATATTTTAAAGGGAGAATTGCTCTCCTGGCCTGTCTCTATTTTCTGCTTCACTTTGTGCACAGGTCACCGGCACACAGTAATGCAGCTTTGCACCTGTGTGTTGAGTGGAATGTGAGAAAGGGGATATGACCCCAGTAAGAACTGATAGTTGCTTATGCAGCCTCTATATAGCTTTTTGCTGTAGCTGCCTGTTACACATGGCTTTTGGAATAATTTGAATGACCACTATGAAAAGTGTGGTAGTAGTATGTTCTGTAATGTCAGGAGTGGAAATCTGTGCACTTTAGTCCCGGGGTCTGACATTCCTGGTTGCTGTGAATATGCCCAAAGAACAGACAAGTAAGAGAAGAGAGAGAGAGAGAGTAACTAAAATTCATTTGGTGATGAAGTGGAAGAGAGTCATTAGAGATTTGCCTCACACGAAATTCTGTCAGGTATTACAGGCATCCTTGTTTTATTGTGCTTTGCTTTATTTGGCTTCACAGGTATTGTGTCTTTTTACAAACTGATTTGTGGCAACCCTGCACTGAGTGGGTCTATGGGCACCATTTTTCCAACAGCTTTTGCTCACCTTGTGTCTCTGTGCCACAGTTTGGTAATTGTAATATTTCAAACTTTTTCATCATTATTATATTTGTTATGGTCATCTGTGATCAGTGATCTTTGATGTTACTACTGTAATTTGCTGAAGGCTCAGATGATGGTTAGTATTTTTTAGCAATAAGGTATTTTAAAATTAAGGTATATTCATTGTTTTTTTTTTTAGATATAGTGCTATTGCACACTTAGTAGACTACAGCATAGTGTAAACATAACTTTTATATGAACTGGGAAACCCCCAATTTCTGTTGCTCACTTTATTGTGATATTTGCTTTATTGTGGTGGTCTGGAACCGAACCTGCAATATCTCCAAGGTATACCTGTATTAAGTGGTATGTCCCTAGTTCATTACTTTTTTTTTTCGATTTGATTATGATGGGCCACAATCATGGTTCTGTCTAATCTCACTCTTGCTGGTACTGCATTTCAGAGCCACAGTTGTTGAGAAGTACAAAATCTACTGGGTGAAGATTCCTGGTCCTAT
Source organism: Eubalaena glacialis (assembly GCF_028564815.1). NCBI lineage: Eukaryota > Metazoa > Chordata > Mammalia > Artiodactyla > Balaenidae > Eubalaena > Eubalaena glacialis. Next base: position 106,893,654 of record NC_083718.1, read on the forward strand.
AATTTCACAACCAAACGTCCTTCCTTTTACAACACCTAAAGCTACAATAGCACCTATGCCAACATTACCTCCAGTCTCCCATTTAACCAAATCAGTAAGTAACATTTTTATGGTTTCACCAAATGCAATCTAAAGGAACAGCTTCCTTAGAAATTGTGGTTCTGTGCTTAGGAACGTGTGTAGAGAAGTAGCTGTCCTGGGTTGTGGTAGCAAGTTTTTGAATTCCCTTCAGGAAATCAGGAGGAAGTCTTCATCGTAGCATTATGATTTATAGGTTAGAATAAGAGGAGTGTAAGACCCTGCATGTTCAAAGTGTGGTTATGACATTCACATGTAGTCTATGCTAGTGGTGGATATGTTTTCATTTGAAAGTAAATCTGAAGCAGCAGCTTTCTTCCATTCTTTTTTTTTTTTTTTTTTTAAAAAAAAGACACAGCCAAATATCACACATGGAGAGGGAACTTAAAGCGGAATTCTGTGTGTTGAACCACAGAAACTCTTTTGCAAGCTCATCAGCTAGAATTCCATTTAAGCCCTCTGATTCAAAAGAATTACCATTAAAAAACATATCTTAGAAAGGGTGATGCATATTAGAAACATTAGAAAGGTTTTACTGAAAGCAATTCTGATAAATTGTACTTATCAATTCAGAAGTAAATATAATGAAAAATGTCTTAAAGTAGGTTATTACAGTTGCAAGAACAAATTTGGGCCTGAATCCTGATTTGTCTAATTTCTGTTTGACTTTGGAAAAATTACTTAATTCCTAAAGTCTCAGTTTCTTCACCTGTAAAATGAGAAATAATATCTAGTTCTTACATAGTATTACTATGAGAACTAAACATTGGAATGAATATAAGGTTTCTAAGGGCTTTGTACTTAATAGATATTCAGTAAATATTAGTTCATTTTTTTCTCTTCCTTCCCTTTCTTGTCTTTTTATAACTCTATTTTTCCTCATACTAAATAAAGCTCTTGTACTCCTATACAGTGTCTCATTTTGTTTTCCTTCTTTTCTACATTATGCAATATATGATGAGCCATTTGATTACATTATTATGAACTTCTGTTTGACCAAACAATTCGATTTATTATTTGCGCTAGTTCTCAGTTTATTTAGTGTTAATGTTTATTTATTTAAAAGCTGCTTTAGGGGAGTCCACAGTCAGTTTGGACCTGAGCTTCCCAGTAGGAATCTGTTGACAGGATTATTATCTTTCCATAAATTCATATAAAAGGCTTTAGCGCTTGTTGGAGCTTTTGATTGTATCTCTGCACCAAGTTTATAATCTCTAATTATAGAGAGGTTCATTCAGAGTCACAGGATGATGGCATTTGTAGAGAACTAGGAGAGACCTCAGGGTCACTGCTGCATAGTTAGGTAAAGAGACCCTGAGAGAATAAGTTCTTTAGCAAACGTGATGGAGTAAAGGGGAGAGCAGAAATCAAAACCCATGGTTCCTAGCTCCTCGTGGCTTGTTCTCTCCACTCTACTAGGATTTCTCTTTAAGTTCCTGTGAAATAATAAGGAAAAAAATAAAACAGCCTCTGCCTGGTTTCTGTTAATATTTGGCCTTGACCCCAGTTCCTGATACAGAGCTGCTAAATCCCTTGGAATTTTCTGGATGATGGGAGCATCTTTTGTTCTAATGAGGTGACTCTTGGTGGGCTCCTGTATGGGGGCTGGTCACCAAAAAGACCAAGCCATGATTAGAAGCTTGCAGCTTTCAGGCTCCCTCCCCCCATTCTCCAGAAAAGGGAGAGAGGCTGATTGAGCTAAAAATCCATCATGCCCACATGATGGAGCCTCCATAAAGATTCCAGAAATATGGGTTTCAGAGAGCTCCTGGGTCCTGACCACATGGAGGTGCTGGGAAGGTGGTGCCTCAGAAGTTCTGTGCCCCTTCCTACATACCTTGCTTTACGCATCTCTTCCATCTGGCTGTTCCTGGGTTGTTATCTTTTTATCAACATAATAAACTGGTAATCTACTAAGTAAACTATTTTCCTGAGTTCTGTGAACCATCTTAGTAAATTATCCAACTTGAGGATTAGGTGCTGGAAACCTCCAATTTATGGCCGACCATTCAGAAGTACAGGTGACAACCTGGGGCTTGTGATTGGCATCTGTGATTGGTATCTGAAGTGGGTGCAGTCTTGTGGGACTGAGCCCTTCACATGTGGGATCTGACACTAACTTCAGGTAGACAGTGTCAGAACAGAATTGAATTGTAGGACACATAGCTGGATGTCTCCAAAGAATTGCAGAATTGCTTAGTGTGGGAAATAGCCGCACCCACTTGGTGGCCAGAAGTATTGGTAGAGTAGAAGAAGAAATGAGAGTTTTTCTGTACAGTTCCCATTAAATCTAGTTACTTTTAAAGTAATGTTTAGCTCTCTTCTGAAATGTCGTGTCACAGCTCATTCTAACACAAGATAACTGCCTGTTTGCCCTGTCAGATTGTAGAGCTGACATTTTTCAATACTGTTTCTTATTTGCCACACCAAGAAGCTCTGAATTAAATCATTGTAGATTATTTTTGTTTCTCCCCCACTAAATTGTTCTTACTATTATTTGGAGTGGTGGTATATATAGGAGTAACCATTTTTTCTTACATTATCTTAATGTCAAATTTGAACCTGAATTCTAGAAGCAGAGTCCAGGATCTAAATATAAAACTTGCTAAGGGTTTGTTTGTTTGCTTTTAAAAATTCCATCTCTGAAAACTAGAGGATACCCTTTAGGCAAGAATGTCAATGTGGACTTAAATATTCCCTAAGAAGTTCTCAAAATTTACCAGAAACTTTGCTCCCGAACATAATTAACATGAAGTATTTTGTGTATTAAAGGGATTTTAATACTCATGCATAATTACAGTCCAATTAATGTTGTGTCTTCTAAAGTTTAATTAAAATTAATTAAGTTTAAAAGTTCACAACCTAACTACTGCTTTGATAATTTCTAATTTGGGATGTGTCTTTGTTCCCTTGTTTGAATCCTTATTATGAAAACGTATTCTTATTAAAACCCATACTTCAAAGTAGTAGCTCTTCTGTCATTGGAAATGAACTGCCTGTTTGATAATTGACTTTTTTCCCCCTGTCATTTTTCTAGTTCAATGCTTCAGATTGTGGGAACAAAAAGTTCTGTATTAGGAGTCCTTTGAACTGTGACCCGGAGAAGGAGCTTGCCTGTGTTTTCTTGTCCTTCACACGAGATGCCAAGTCAGTGATGGTTGAAATGAGCGGTCCCAGTAAAGGCTATTTATCCTTTGCATTTTCTCACGACCGATGGATGGTTTGTACCTCTCACTTACATAAGTGGTAATGAAAGGAGAATCACTGGGGTGAGCTCTCATCAATAGCAGTTTAGCTGTTTGTTCCAGAGTCAAATTATCATACTTAAGGGAGGAATGGGAAGGGAGGGCAGAGAAACTAACTTAGATTCTAAGTTAAGCAGCTTTGAGTTGGGCAATTACATACCTCTAAGAACAAGGCTGTCCTGAGGAAAGTTAGGACATTAGGAAAGTTTGTTGTATTTCCAGTGGATTTGCCACTTTATCTGTCTACCTCTGTCTGTCTATCTCTGTGATAAACAGGAAGTGCAGTTAAGAAAAAGTTGCTCTGCGTAAAATCTCATGTTGTTTGTGATGCTTTTCAACTCCTAGTTTTCTCAAGTGGCTAGCAACTACAGCATGGGTTGCTGCTCTTCTTGCCCCCCGTCATCGGCACATTTCCCAAACAGAAAATTAAACCTGGCATGTCCAGGCATAAATGGATTCTTTACCAGGTCTACAGAAGGCAGCATTTATTTTCAGCTGATTCTCCCTCTCCTTGGGTAGTGCTGAATGGATTAAAAGATTCTGTAGGTGGCAGCCTTGTGCTGTGGTGTGGAAGAGCAGAGTTCTGCATTAGCATTCTGATTTCCCAGGGAAAGGGAAGAAGTGTATAAAGGCCAGGACATGTGTCAGTCCTGTTCCAGCAGAGCTGGCTGTAGAGGGGGATGGCTACAAATGGAGAAGGCTTTTTACTTCCACATTAACAAATGCAAGGCGTCTTTTCTTGAGAGTTTTCTTCCTGTCAGGTTTTAAACTTAACATCACTTTTTAAGGAAATCATTATTTCAAAAAAAGAGAAAAGGAACTCTGAGAATCTGTGATAGAAGAACAAATATTTTCCTTCAAAGTGCACTCTAATCACGGTGGTCCCTGTTACGCTGGCTGCAAATATTGCAGGAAGCCAGGTGTAACTTTTTTAGGGGGATGTCATTGCAATATACGATATGACCTGTATATTTTACTATATAGTTCCAGAATGCACTCATTATCTTTTTTCATTCAACAAAGGGTATACCTTAAACCTATGAGATAGAAGACATGTCACCGGCTTCTAAAAGGAACATATAAATTATGACTCTTTCCTTTTTAAAGTTGCTTTTATGGGAAATTTTATACTTGTTCAAATGATGTTGCAATTGCTCAAAACATTTTGCCCATTTCCCTTTTGTAATTACCATTAGACCTACAGCATATCCTTTTGGGTATTCTCAATTCTGGCAAAAATGAACCTTATGCTTAAGGTACATAAGGGGGCTGGGTTAAAAATAAAATGTGACTGTAAAGCAATAAGGAAAGTTGGTGGCTTGTTGTTGTGTGAATGGAACTGGCTCTGAAGGAAACTCTGAAGATGAATCCAACAAGGGTTAACAATGGTAGCCTTGTTGGAATAAGTGTGTAGCTTCATTAAGGTGCATGTCTAAGGTAGGGTACACATTTAGATATGTGTTCTAGTCACTTCATTAAAAATATTCTAGTCACTTTGTAGCCAAACTTCATGCAAAAGTATACTAACACATTTCCTTTTCTGGTCACATAAAATCTGTCAGCCAGAGGAAAAGACAGTATTGTTGCAGTGAGTGTTATGATGAAGAGCCTACAAGTAGACCAGTTATTTCTAAGTTGTAGGCATAGATGACACAAAAACCGTTATCTCTAATTCAAGATTTATTTATCTTACTTAGAAATCTTATGTTTCTAGTATAGTACTCATCAACAATGTTTATAAAAAAGACTTAATTATGCAGGTGCAGTTGATTTAGAGAAATCCTACTTGATGATTAAAATCATCTGTATACCTGTTTGCCTAAATTGGGGGGAAAATAAATCATCGTCAAAAATATTTTTAAAGTGGTTGTTTCTATTTTTGATTATTTTAAAATTTTTTGGATATTTTTATGACCTGCTATTTCTTATCAGTATGTAATGTAAATTTAAATACTGAAGGTATCTGATGTTCTGAATACTGACTAGATAACCTAAATTATACCTTTTTCAATTTGGTTTATAAATTAATGATAGCAGTTGTTTTGGTATTAGACCTCATCGCTAAAATTGGTGAAAGTACAACTATCCATATTTTTGCTAACAGTGACTTGCTAATATCTGAATTTTAACTGAAATTCACAGTATACACCTCTTCCTCATCTCATATATTTTGCTATATGAGCTAGAGTATTCAAGTATATACACTATATTAGCTTCCATTCTCTGCCTTCTCCTGCCCAGTGTTGTCTTATTCTATACATAATTTCTCAATGCTCAGATTCCAGAACGTTCCCAGTCCTGACCTCTCTTGTGTGTGTCCAGATTGGAATTTCCAGCTGCTGGGTGGTCTCTTCCAGCTGAGTGCTCTGGACAACACAGACCATCATCTGTAAAACTGGATTTATTATCTACCCTCCTGCTGTCCTTTTGTGTTTCCCATTCTTGATGATCAACAACAATAGTAAAAAAGCAACTACTATTATCGATTTCTTGCTTCTTTTCAGATACTGTCTGGGGCAATTTATGGACTATCTCATTCATTGCTGCCACCATCTTCTCTGGTGTTCAAGGAAACTTCGTTTGTGATTTAGATTCTTCTTTTTTATTTACCTTTCAGGTGCTTCTTTCTCTCACCTACCCCAACTTTTTGTTTTGAAAAGGTTTAAACCTACATGAAAGTTAAGAGACTAGTACAATGAACACCAGTAAGCCCTTCACCTACATTTGTTGTTTTCTCTCTCTCTCTCCCTCTCTCTCTCTCTCTCTCTCTCTGTGTATGTGTGTGTATGTGTAGATTGACTTATTCACTGTATATTAACACACATTTTTTTCCCCTGAACTATTTGAAAATTAAGTTGCAGATATCATGACATTTTAAGTCTAGTTTGCAGCATGTGTTTCCTAAGAAGGATATTCTCCTACAATTATCTATAAGATCACTATCACAATATATAATATAATAATTTTATGCAATAGAGCCTATATTCAAATTTCCCCAATTATCCCAGTAAAGTCATATGTATATGTATATTTTTAAAATTTCTGATACAGACTAATCAGTTATCACTCAATGCATTTTATTGTTATATCTCTTTAATCTCCTTTACTTTAGAACGGTTACCCTACCTTTTTTCTTTTAGGCCAGTTGTTTTGTAGAATGTCCCACAATTTTTACAATAGACTCAGGTTAATGTGGTTTTTGACCACATTTGAGGTAATCTCAATCCTAGCCCCAAAAGCCTTTAGTAGTTAAGGTGAACCTTTAGTAGTTATAGGAAAATGTTTTTTTCTTTAGCATAGTTTCAAAACTCTTCAAAGTCCATTTCTGGCCTTACCCTGTATATGTTTTAGCTCACAAAACTACCTGTTTCCTAAAGTTTCCCTATATTTTTTATATTTCTGTATCTTTGGTCCTAGAAGTTCCTCAGTTTGAAAAACTTTTCCCTTAATCGCAGCTCTACCTTATCCACATATAGTTTTTATTCTCTAAGGCCTAGTTAATGCTATCTTTTCTGATAAGCCTTTTCAATCCTTTGGCGCTACCTAATTTGTCTTTCCATAGCACTGTGTTTAAATCTGTGTTTTATCATATTTCATGTACTATTTTAACTGTCTCCTCTATTAAAACATAGTCTTTGATTGTAAGAACTATGTTGTCATCTTTATTTCCTCCACATGATATTTTCTCATAGAGTGCATTCTAAATGCTGGAATGAGAGGAACAAACGAGGGTAAGAGGTTCTGTCCAATTCAGGGATTTGGTTGAAGCTCCTCATGTGTGTCCTTCCATGCTCCAAATTTGGGGTTTCTACAGCTGCCTGGAGCCTAAGGTTGTCGTAGCGCCTTCTCTTACCCTCATTGTAGAGTAGTGAGAATTGAGAGTTACCTCTTCTCCATCCCCGTCATCCTCTCCAGTATTTGGGAGGTCTGCCTTAATGACTCAGTTGACTTCTTATCATCAGTTTGCCTCAAAAATCAACCATTTTGTTATATTAAATTTTGTTTTAAATAACAAGAAAATTCCTATACCTCATTGATGATAAACATTCTAGAAAACACACATTGTTTGTTTAAATCAGAGATCAGCCAGCTTTTTCTGCAGAGGTCCAGATAGCAACCACTTCGGAATTTGTGGGCCATATGGTCTCTGTTGCAGCTACTCAGTTCTGATGTGATAGCGCTAAAGCAGCTGTAGATTATCCATAAGTTGGTGGCTGTATTCCAATAAAACTTTATTTATAAACACTGAAATTTGGATTTAATATATTTTTACTTGTCATGAAATATTATTCTTTTAATTGAAAAAAAACCATTTAGATGTGTAAGCACCATCCTCAGCCTGTGGCCTGTACCAAAACAGGCATCAGGCTGAAGTTGGTCTGTGAGCTGTAGTGTGTAGCAGTTTAAATTATGACGACTACAAGTTTCTTATCTTGAGTTGCACTAATTCTGATTTGAATATAAGATGTGTAACAGGGAATAATTTCCTTGCTAAGGTTATGTACTTGAGAGTTAAAACTGGAACTTTTAAAAATAAATTTAAAACGTGTTAGAATATCATATTGGTATTCATAGCAAAATTTAAATCATAACTGGTTAGTCTTGGATCTTGTTTAAGGAGTTTAGTGACTAAAGCACATAAAAGACCTTGTTAGATAGTTTATGAAGAGCAATTTAGAATAGATGAAAGAACCAAAACTATACACAAGAATTTAAAATCCAGATTATTCTTTTGTACTGTGACTTAAATGTGCTTTAAAGATGCAGTCTGCCCTCCGATAGTCACTTTAAATAAGATTTAATTTTTAGAGCTAAGGAATGTTGGGGATTAAAGGATAGATAAGAATTAGACTGACAAAGAATGCCCCCTTGAGCTCAGATATTGTGGTCTCAATATGCAATAGTAAATCTATTAAGTGTGTACAATATTAGCAGTATTTGATTATAGTATCTTACATCTTAAAAGTTACCCCCCAGAATCCAATATAATGCAGTGCACTTACAGTTATGAAAATTGTAGGACACATTTACTTACAAATAAATATCCAGAGCAATGTTTATGAAAAGTTCAGTGAAAAAGGTAACAAAACTTTATATTTTCCCATTTGGGGAGAAAAATAGGTTATAAATACAAATGGGTTTGGATGAATATATACAAAAGCATTAACAGTGGTGTTCAATTGGTGATGGGTTATGGGCATATAACCATGTTATATGTCTATTTTAATACACCGAAATTGTATTGCTTTTGCGTGATAACAATCATTTTTAATTAATTTATCAGACAGCCAATTCTTTAGAATTTGTGGTATCATTTTAAGATTGAGTCAGTAAATTATGTTTTAAAAACATCAAATACTATTTGATAACATTAGGGACTTTTTTTTTTTTTTTGGATGCTTTGGGTCCTCGTTGTGGCTCGGAGACTTCTCTCTCTAGTTGCAGCATGTGGGCTTCTCTCTAGTTATGGCATGAGGGTTTTCTTTCTCTAGTTGTGGCGCGCGGGCTCCAGAGCACGTGGGCTCTGGCATGTGGGCTCTCTTGTTGAGGCGCACAAGTTCAGTAGTTGTGGCCCGCAGGCTTAGTTACCCTGTGGCATGTGAGATCTTAGTTCCCTGACGAGGGATTGAACCCGCATCCCCTGCATTGGAAGCTGGATTCTTTACCGCTGGACCACCAGGGAAGCCCCAGGGACTTTTTTTTTTAAAGAAACTAAATTCACTTGAACTTTTTCTCATTTGCAATTGTTTTTCAGGGTGATGATGATGCTTATGTGTGTATTCTTGAAGATCAGACTGTGCACATACAACCTTCCCATCTGACAGGGCGAAGTCACCCTGTAATGGACTCAAGGGTAGGTGTGAAAATTCTGAGAATCTCCATCTGGCCGGTCCACCTTCTGGCTATGTGGCTGACAGTGACATGGCTATGCTGCAAGATAGCTTCCAAACCTGCAGTTAGCAGCAGAGACCAAGCAGGGGCCTGGCAGCAGGGTTCCTCTCTTATTATAATCTGGGAGAAGCCTTTCTGCGTTTTATTTTTAACATATATATATGTAAATTATATATATTTAAGGTGTACAACATGATGTTTTGATATCCTTCTACATAGTGAAATGATTACTAGAGTCAAGCTAATAAATGTATCCATTGCCTCACATAGTTACTTTTTCTTTGTGATAAGAGCACCTGAAATCTACTCTCTTAGCAAATTTCCAGTATATAGTACAGTATTAACTACAGATACTGTACCCCTTTTCTATGCTTTAGAAAGCATAAGAAAAGTTTCTCTTTGAGGAAAAGATGAATTCTTGCTTGTGTTACTTGAATCCTTTTTTTAATGCATCTTACGAAAAATATTTTATGGTTTATTAAGAGGGTCAAAGCATCAGCCCCTTTTCAAAAACTTACAGACAGATTTTTAGAGGCTTATGTAAGTGACACAGAATTTCTTGATTGGTGAGAAAGAGGCGCACATATGGAAGGTACTGGTTCAGTGCCTTGGGAAATTGTCTTAAGTGCCCGTTGTTGGCACCTGTGCCAAAGATGGCCTATTTCTGGTAGAGAAGTGTCATTTTCACATGGCAACTGACAAGCAAATGAGCTCTGATGGAGCAGTAGCTATCATCTAATGACATGTTATGTTCTCTGCATAGCTTTCTCGTGGGGTTGGAACTTCTCCCCAGTTGCATGTTGCATTTTGGCCACTAGAGTATTACTTGCTAAGTGTTTCTTCAGTGTTGTTGATTGTATATTAGTGGCCAGTTGAAGTTAGTACATCTGCCAAAGTTTCTAGCCTAGGTAGTAAAAATACTATATTTGCCAAGTGGGATAAAGACAAATAAACTGGGAGAATATGTTTCTTGTACTCTTCAAAGAGGAAGTGGGAAAACAATGACACTGCAGACAAAACATGCACAGGGGAACTTAGGGAAAGGAAATTGAACAGGTCAGGATTTTGATCATATCTTATTTTTAGCAAATCTTTGGAAAGTGCTGAGAAGACCCATTGTACGTGTTTGCAGGATCCTCTTGAGGATATGGCTTGGAGGTTGGCGGATGGTGTTATGCAGTGTTCTTTCAGAAGAAACATTACCCTTCCTGGGGTTAAGAATAGATTTGATCTAAATGCAAGCTACTACATATTTCTAGCAGATGGTGCAGCTGATGATGGTAAGTATATTGATAAAAAACTACCTTTTTACGTTTTTTTTCGCTCACTTTATTCCTTTCCCTCCTTATTTGGAGAGACTATGGTAATTGCTCTTTTTTAAGATATACATTTGTGGGTAAAGAGTTATTAAACCGTTTTCCATTTTTGCCTGACAATTTGACTTTGGTTGACCTCCTAGCTTTGTTCCCCTGGAAACTAGGTAAAGGTAGTGTTGATTGGGTTGTAAGGCAACCTGCTTATGATAAAAGTGATTTCTGGCTGGTAGACTGCATTTGGACCAGGAGTAACTGTAAATACCTAGTAAGAAGGCATGTCTTTGGGCTTCCCTGAGTGCAGTGACATTGGCAGATCCTTTGCAGGGATACTAGAAGCAGGACTTTGGGGTTATTGCAGGAGATATTGGCTCCTGTGGATGCCCTATCCAATATGAATTTCATCGCCTTGGACCTGAGCTTTCTCCAGGGAGGTGGAGAGGGGTAAAGAGAATAGCTCCTGGACAGCTGAGTAAGCTTCCACAGGACCTCCCTTTGAAAAAGAATGCCTCATGGTGCCCTGCAGGTGTGCTGTGTTTCCTGTCCCACATCCTTCTCAGTCAGTCTGATGCCAAGTGTAGCCTAAGGGAGTTTTATGAGTTTGAATGTTTAGTTTACACTTAAGACTGCCCTGGTAGGTACTGCAACACATATTAATAAGAATAATTAGATTTTGTTTAAGGTCTTGGCTAATGATATTCTGAAGAACTGCAGGAAATGCCAAGGTAGTGTAATATTTAGTGACTCATCTCCCTGGAGATAATACTACCCCCAAACTTTGAGCATATGGCCTACTTTGAAAATGGTGAAAAGCTGAGCATATAGAATGGAAGGATGGGGGTGAGGTAAAGGAGGAGGAGGAACAGAAATGTGGTACAGGCAGAATTGTGAAAAGCCTTGCGTATTCTATCATGTGGTTTATTTTTAATTGAAGTATAGTTGATTTATAATGTTGTGTTAGTTTCTGGTGTATAGCAAAGTGATTCAGATATAGATATAGATATATATACTTTTTCAGATTCTTTTCCATTATAGTTTGTTACAAGATATTGAATATAGTTCCCTGTGCTATGCTGTAGGACCTTGTTGTTTATCTATTTTATATATAGTAGTTTATATTCTATCATATGGTTTAGATTTTATACTATAAGTAAAGTAGGGATTCAAAAGGTTTTAAAGCAGGACAAAATATCAACTCAGTGTTAGGAAAATTTAGGAATATTTGCAGCTTTAGTTGTGGATGATATGTTTGGTTATCTTAGTCAAATCATGTATTCTTACTTGCACCAGCAACAGCAAATGTAGCTGGAAATAATTTCCTGGTTAAATGATAATAATGAACAAATATATTGAGGTACTAATATACTTAGTACTTAGTATAATAAGTACTAATTACTAATATACTAAGTACTAATATACTTAGTACTTAATGAGTGCCAGTTGCTGGCTCAGCGCTATCATTAAGGTTTTCATTTTTATCTTCATAGAAACCTACATAAGATATGTACTATTATTAACCTTATTTTATCTGGCAGGAAACAGGCTTAGAGAGGTTAAGTCATTTGCCCAGATAAGTAAATGGTAGAGTTGGAATTTGAACCTTAACTCTTTGACCTCAGAGCCCACGTGTTTCACTTTCTAACATGGGAAATGTAGGAAATGAATTTTTAAGGAGAAGAAGGTCAAATATTTGCATTTTTAAACAAATATTACTAAAGCGCAGGTTATTGTCTTATTGTTATTATTGCAGCTATCACTTATTGTACATTACATATATCTCATTTATTTCTCACAGAGGCTTTGTAAATAGATATTATGTTGCCCATTGTAGAGATAAGAGAACTGGAGCCTAGAGCGGTGAAGTAACTTGTTCAAAATCAAACAGGTAGCAGAGTCAGGAATTAAACCCAACTCTGTTGCAGTTATAAGAGTTGTGTCCTTTTCATCATATCAAACTGCTTCCTTTTGTGCGCAGCATTTTCTAGGTGCTCCATAAATGATTACTGACTTGAATGGATGACTTAAATTGCTAGGAGATTTTAACAGTTTGCATCTGTACTTTAAAAAAGTTTATACTTAAAAAGTTTATACTTTAAAAGAAAAGCAGTGTCATTTAAATGGGTGAATTCTGTTGTACAATAAATTATATGTGTTTTGGGGTGTATGGTGATGCCAAAAATTTCTTCTTAGGCCAGCATTGTAGAACTTGGAATGCATTTTCTGATAGAAACAATATTTTCTGTAATAGTTCTAATATTTTCCTGGAAAAACCTAGTCCGTGGACGATTCACGTGCAGAATAGAGCACTGTTTTATCTCCCTTTCCTGCTGGTGTTGCTGTGCTCGTGGCATGGTAGGGAGAATCTCTACCTTGTCTTTTGTGGTGTTTGCCAAAGCATGGGGTTCAAATAATCTGCTTCAGAACCACCTGGAATGACTGCTCAAAAGGCAGGTTCCCGAGCTCCATCCCACACTCACTGAATCTCTGTTGTTTGTGCTTGGAATCTGCATTTTAACAAGCATTTCAGGCAATTGTTCTGTATACTGTGGTTCAATAACTTACTGCTCTAGGACAATGTTCTTCCAATGAAGGGGTACATATTGTAAGGTAGTCCAGGGGTACAGAAAACAATACTAGAACTTTTTTCTTAGATTTATTTTATCTCACTAAAAATTTCTAATTTAATAGTGTTCATAATGTGTTAAAACAATAGTACATAAATATGTTTATTAACATAAATATACATATGTCACAGACTCATTTTTGTTTTTTTTTAAATTTTTAAAAATGTATTTATTTTATTTTTTTTGTCAGCGTTGGGTCTTTGTTGCTGCACGTGGGCTTTCTCTAGTTGCGGTGAGTGGGGGCTACTTTCCTTGCGGTGCGCGGGCTTCTCATTGTCGTGGCTTCTCTTGCTGTGGAGCACGGGCTCTAGGCACTCGGGCTTCAGTAGTTGTGGCTCGCGGGCTCAGTAGTTGTGGCTCGTGGACTCTAGAGCACAGGCTCAGTAGCTGTGGTGCTCGGGCTTAGCTGCTCCGCTGCATGTGGGATCTTCCCGGACCAGGGATCGAACCTGTGTCCCCTGAGTTGGCAGGCAGATTCTTAACCACTGCGCCACGAGGGAAGACCCCAATTTTTTTTTTTTACCTAGTGAAGTGCAAAGCAACAAAACAAAACCTCAAAAAAACAAATCTAAACGTTACCGCTTCAGGGAATTCACTTTCTAATTCCCTTGTGTTGGGGAACAAAGTACAGTTACCACATAAATCAATTGTCGCTTCTGTTATCTAGTCATATGTATGTGGATAATTTATATGCTGTGCACTGCTTAAAAGCAGCGAGACTTTGTGAGGTTGAAACCATTTTTCAAAGCAATCATATAATCTCTGTAACCCATGCTAATGTAGAATGAGGTCGTCCTGGGCAAACCTGATGCTCAGGAGGCATTGTTTACTGGCAGACTGAAGGTCAGAGGGAACACCATGGTGAGTCAGATGCTTCAGATGATTCTTAAAGACTATGCCAAGCTCTGAAGGATGCTACATTATTAGTAAAAATAGAAAAATTAACTACTTTCTTCATCCAAATATGCAAAAGTGATTCAGCAAAAGTGATCAAAACTAAAATGCAGGGGAAATTGCTTAACATTTTCAGAATTCAGATAACTTTTCAAGTTTTCATTTTCTACTAATTTTTCATGTTATCCTTATTTTTGCTGTAAGCTAGCACATAATTATCTTTCTGTTCTTTTTCTAACTGCTGAGTTTTTTTTCACCCTTTCACAGGTAATTTTATTCTCTTCTCTGGATGTCAACAATGCTCATAGATTGGAATTTGAAACATTCAGAAAGCAGATACCTGAATATTGTCACATTTCTTTACATCACAATTTAATAACTATTAAACATTCATGTCTACTAAATGCAGCAAACAAAATAGTATAAATTTTTACCCGATTCCCTTGTAAACAAGGCTGGTGAAATCCATTGGTGACAAATGGAATTAATGCATTACACAAAGTCAGTGAGGAAAAAAACCTTCTCTGTGAGTAAATTATTCTGTTTATAAATAAACTCTGATTTTTTTTCAGCACACATTTACAGACCTGATCAATGAAAAGAAACAAGATACGTATTTTCCTTTAAAAAGAAAATGTTGAGAAATGGCCCACAATGGGAGAAGTCACCTAGGAAGAGGGGTCAGAAGCAAACTAAAGATAATTGAGAGTTGAAAGTACTGTCATATTTAGTAAAACCAATTTAAAACCTTTTTCTAACTGCTGTTTTGCCCCCAGAAAGCCGATTTTGTCCTATCATGAAATAAGCAGTCATGTGAAATGCTGAGTGTTTGAACTGAAAGATAGAACTCACTTGGGCGAATAAGTAATTCCCAATTTGGAAATCTACCAATTTAAATAATTAATGAAGTAGAGACCCTGTTATCACATGACCTGTTATTTTGACAATTTAGGAATAATACTGTAGAGCCGTGTACTACACATGAACCCAACGTTCCTTAGAGCATAACGCCTAAATTATAATGGAGCCATACAATGGAACTTCAAAATTATGATGGACTTCTGCTGTAATGAAGGTTAAGTTCATCTTAGCCCATGGCTCCACGGTAAATCAGAGTTTAAAAACACTTTTCTTCCAACTTGACTCTCAGGCTGTTAGGAATGTGGTCTGGTTTTTATCACTACCACTCTACTAATACAGTATTTTTAGATTCTTCAGTGCGTTTCTTGTCATTTTCAATAGTTTTTTTCATTCTTTTCTTTTTGACATTTTTGTAGCTTCTGATAGTTACTGTCTCTTTCTTCTTGACACAGGTCTCTAGGTGTTCACGATATAAAACTCTTCTCGTTTTCTGCTTTATCTCGGATCTTCTCTGTAATAACAAGCCATGATATAATAGTTCACCAAATGAATAACCTGGTGTCCAAACACCAGTTCTTGAATAGTCCATTTTATCGCTACTGTTTCAAAAGCCTTTTTATCATACACTAAAAATATGTCAGTAAATCAAATTGTCTACAGTTTATTCTTCCAGTGATCTGTTTGTTTATTACTGCACTGGTTGAAATTACTATAGCTTAATAATAGGTTGTGAATTTTGATAAAGCATGATACCCCTCCTAGCCTTCTTTTTCAGGAATTCAGGAATTCTTGCCTCTTCCTTGTGTATCGGTTCTTCTAGATAAAATTCAGAAGTGATTTATCAAATTTCATTAAAAATCCTATTGGAGTTATGATTGCAATTGAAATGAAATTTTGGATTAATTTGTGGAATAATCAACGTCCTTGAGTCTTCCTATCCAGGAATATATTGGGATATTCCATTTATTCAGATCCTGTGGTTTTCTTCATATCTTCCTGTAGGGCTTATTTATTTTTGTTACTTTGTTCCTACGTATTTTATAGATTTCTAATACAAACTATTGTGAATGGGATTATTTTTTCTTACATTTTCCAGATTTGTTGGTGTATAGGAAAGTTATTGATTTTTGAATGCTTATCTTGAATGTAGCCACCTAGTTTTCCAGTTGATGGTCTTGGATTTTCTAGATGAAACATCATATCTTGTGCAAATAATGATAGGCATAGTAGCCCTCATTTTCTTTCTTTCCTTGTCTCACTGCATTGCTTACTTCTACCAGAAAAATGTGGAATGGCAGTGGTGATATGGCAAGTATTCTTATCTTATCCCTGATTTCGATGGGAATGCTTCTGATATTCAGTGTTGTGTCGTATTTGTTGTATTTTTCTGGTGGATATATTTTATTGTGTTTAGGAAATATTCTGTTCCTAATGTTACAAAGAGTTCATGTCATGGATGTGTGAAGTTAATCATTACTTTTGTAGATTTCTGAATGGTGAACAATCCTCACTTTCCTGAGATGAAAGTCATGTCTTATTATTCTTATTATTGCATAATTGATTTAATTCACCAATATTTTATTTAAGCTTTTTACATCTATATTCATAAATGATTTTGGTGTGTGGTCATAGGATTCTGTGCGTTTGTGTGCGTGTGCATGTCGGCCTCATTTTGGTTTCAGTGTTATGATAATCTCATAGAAAGAACTCAAGAAGAGTTTAAATAAATACGAATTTTTAAAGTTAAAAAAATTTTTAAATGGTATGATAGAACTCAACCACATAACAGCCTGAGACTTTAGAAATGGAAATATTTGACTAATAAAATAAATTTTTATTGCTATTATTCTCCAGAGTTACTACTACTTTGATCAATTTTTGTAATTCTAGATTTCCTCAGAAATTCATCCATTTTACTTAGATTTTGAAATATTTTTGGCTGACTTAAAGTTGTATATAGCATTTTTACATAATTTTAAAGAATATGTTCTATATCAGCAGCTATGTCACTGTTTTCATTTCTAATATTGTTTGTGATATTTCTTTTTTATCTTGTGGTCAGATTGTCAAAAACTTAATAGATTTTATTGGCCTTTTACAGAATTGATTTTTCTCATTTTTAGACTTACTAGTTTGTTAATTTCTACCTTTATTTTTAATCAATCCTCCTTTCTGGTTTCCTGTGTTATATTTTGTTTTAAACACATCTTGAATTAAATGATTATTTCAATACTTTAAAGTCTTTTTATATTTTTTTAAGGAAATGCTTTTAAGATGATTAAAAACTTCTTTTGAATAGTACCTTAATTACATCACATGTGTTTTGATATGAAGTGCCTTCATTGTTATTCGTTTTAAGAAGACTTGTGATTTTAGTTTTGATTTCCTATTTAACCCAAGGGTTATTTAGAAGAGGAGATTTTTAAATATCTAGCTGGACCATTTTTTCCTAGCTTTCTGTTGTTAATTTGTTTCATTTTAGATAGATAATATAACCTATATAAATGTTTCTTTTTGGAAATCATTGAGGTGTAGTCTGTGGTCTAATACTTATTTGTTTGAAACAAAGATTCGTATATATCTCATATCAAATTTCTTAATTATTTTTATTCTTTTTGATGCTTGCATTGTATTCTAAAAATAATGTATTTTCCAT
Organism: Eubalaena glacialis; assembly: GCF_028564815.1. Classification (NCBI taxonomy): domain Eukaryota; kingdom Metazoa; phylum Chordata; class Mammalia; order Artiodactyla; family Balaenidae; genus Eubalaena; species Eubalaena glacialis. The sequence goes on from NC_083718.1 coordinate 106,911,217, forward strand.
AATTTATTTACTCAATCTCCTAATGATGCACATTTAGCTTGTTTAATTTTTTTTTACCCAGTGTAAAAAGAGTATCTATTAACATGCTTATAGATATACCTTTGGTTAAAAAGTAAATATTTCTGTAAGATAGATCCCCAGAATGAACACACACCCATACATACCCATATACACAGACTAATTGGAATAATTCTATACATGCACAGATTTAATTTTATACATAATGAATATTATTATATTATATATTAATACTACATATATTTATATTATATTAATACATGTGTATTAATATATCAATATATAATAGTATATATATATCATCTCTATTGAAATTTATTTATTTTTTATTACCTTAAGAAATTTTGTTTCCATGCCATGCCATTGTCTCTCCATTCCTTCTCTCCTGAGAAAGTAATTCGTCTTCTTCTTCTTCTTTTTTTTTTGTTTTTAAATTTCAGGTCGGATTCATAAGCATTCTCAGCAACCTTTGATTACATATGAAAAATACAATGTGACAGGCTATCCAGAGAACATAGGAGGATCCCATTCTTTACTCCTTCTGAAGGTTCATGGTAAGTTATGTGTGTAATATTATTACTACTTTGTGGAATATACTTAACTTTGTGGAATAAATTTAGTGCTGGCTAGATTGAGAATGGTAGCAGGCATAATTTAGCAAACATTCATAAATCAATAACATTTGCAGGTAGCATAAACAATAACATTTGCAGGTAGCATTATCTATTTTAATGTTTGCTAATTTTTATTAAAAATGGAGAGTAGGGATAATTCAGTGGTTTTAACCCTGACTGCACATTAAAATCACCAGAGGAGCTTTTAAGACATCTGTAATTTTAAAAAAGTACGATAGTCATCTCTAATTGCAGCCAGAATTGAGTATCATTGGGTTAATTAATTTAACTTTTATGAGACATTAATTATACCATTTATTAAAAAATGCTAATAAAAGAGTGGTTTGTGATTGTTTAATTATAATAGTAGTTTGGTTTCAAAAATACAATTTTTTTGTTGAAGAACTGATCAATGTACAAGTATTTGAGGGTATACAAAGTACTCAGTGCTATACTTAGGTATTATATACTTAAAGTGATGAAGGGAACCAAGTTGGAAGAGCAGTAGCCTAGAAATAAGGCTCTGATGTACTCTGGTTCTACAAGTGAAAGTTGATTCCATTTGAAAAGTAGTCCAGTTGATTATTGAAAAACGGGATTGAAAAATAGGGAAATAGTGTAAGTGTAGACTATACTATACTATTGTAATGTATTAGTATTGGTGGGAACTTTCCTTAGTTGGTATATTTCCTTTATATTCTCCAGAGTTATCCATTCTAGTAAGAGTTTCAATAAAGCTTGAAACTATCTTTATTGTTGCTATTTTGTTTCTACCAGTAGCTCTAGTTGAACAGTAATTGTATTCAGAAATAATGTGCCTATTTGTTTTCCATTATTTTTTGGAGTGAAATATGAGAAGATTCTGAGATAACTTCAGAAAGGCTGTATAACTTCAGACAGTATAATGATTAAGAGCACAATTATTCAAACCAGCCTGGGTTCAAATTCCAACTTAGTAACCTTGGGCAAGTTACTTAACTTCTCTGTGCTTTCCTTCTCCATACAGCAAAACTGGAATAATAATTATACTTTATAGGAATTGTTGTAAAGATCAATTAGATCAATACACATAAAGCACTTAGAGACAGTGCCTGGCACGAAATAAGAGCTTTGGAAGTGTTAGCTATTAAAAGTAGTAGTGGTGGTGGTAAAAGCATTGATATTTAGGTTATGTTTATGTCAGCTGAATGTATTTTTGTTGGCTATTTACATTTTCTACGCATTTGGCTTGGTCATTTAAGAGACAGCTTAATTAGACTGTGTTGTCAACCGTTGCATTTTCTCACCTGTAGGCGCCTTAATGTTTGTGGCATGGATGACTACTGTTAGCGTAGGTGTACTGATTGCCCGGTTCTTCAAACCTGTTTGGTCAAAGGCTTTATTTGGTGATGCAGCTTGGTTTCAGGTAGGTGGAGAAAAAGTTTAATGCAATTTCCATATTATTTGAACATTGCAACATGAAAACACATGAAGTAAGTGGATTTTTTTTTGTGTATGTATGGTTATAGTTGTAATTTTGGAATCCTCATAATTTCTTTTTGCTCTTTGGTTTCCTAACCAACTGAGAATAGACACAAGGTACTTGATGGAAATAAAAATAAAGACAGCTCTACGAAGGGCCAGGCTGGATTGGAGAATGTATCAGCGCCATGTGCATTTCTTTGGAACATGGATTTTGGGACCCAAATGATCTTGAGTTACATGTCTAGTTGCAGAAGAAGAGACTAGAAGAGCATTTACCCACTGCACTGAGTACAGATGGGTTGAGGAAGGCAGCAGAGAAGAAGAAAGAAATAGTGGGTGCTTACTATGTTGCAAAGCAGTGGTCTGTCCTCTGGTTGATGGGCCAGTGAATGTTAGGCCGTCCCTAGCTCACCAGTCAAGATCACATATCTCCTGTATGGGTGGGAAGAGAAACTAAAAGTGTCCTTTTTAATGCTGCCCCTTCCCATGGGATGAGGAGGCAGTCTTTTAATAGAAACATGAGCAAGGGTCAATAAATACCTCTCAAAACAAAACAAAACAAAACAAACCTTTATCTTTCATTTGTCATGGAGTATAGATATTTGCACATATAGTGGAAGATCAATGACTGTGTTGAGATAGAATGTACATGTCTGCTTATAGAAAAAAATACTGCTTATTGGAACAGTTTTGACTTTATAAGAGGTATTCTTGAAACTTCAAATAAATTTGTAGCTTTTAAGATTTACCTTATCTAAAATTGTTTCTCACATTTGGCTGGCAGTGTTAATCTGTTTTATTTGTTCTCAGTAATGACTGCTACATGCCTTGCTCCTGTCTCTGCCTTTGACTGCTCTCTCTCTCTCTCTCTCTCTCCTCTTCTCATGTGGATATTCCCAACTGGAAAACTCTTTATGTCTCCTCTTTACTAATTCAAATCCTCCACTGTCTTTAAAACTATGGTGTCTATATATATATAGGGTGACTATATGTTCTACTTTCTGGTGATGTGTGTATATATATATATATATGTAGATAGATATATATGCACACACACACCCATATGTATCTGTGTGTGTGTGTGTGTATGTGTGTATGTATCTATATATCTATATATATCTATATATATATATATCTGTGTATATAGTGATTACATGTCCTACATTCTCTGGGATAGTTTTGGTTTGCACCAGTTATCCTCACATGATCAACTAACAGTGCCCATTTTCACTCTCGGCATTCTCCTCATTTGGATAATGAATTACACATTTCAAATATGTTTCTCTTATCTGCTCAATTAAATCCCAGACTCCCCAGGAAACAGTACTGTTTCCTTGCAGTTTCATTGTATCCAAGCACTGTGCTTGGTGGTGGAACTTAATAAATGTGTTTGGAAGAAAATGACGGACTTGGCAAGTAAGTGCTCTCTGTGTGTGAAATATCCATTCCTGCTTTTCTGTGCAGGTGAAGTCTTGGCAGATGCTTTAGAATGATGAGGTTGGCAGCTTAGGCTTTTCTTTGAAGTTCAGTGGAATAGTAAGATTTTTGTTTTTAACTGACCACAAATTGTGGCTAGGTGTCAATTGAATGCATGCCTTCTGTGACTCTCATCCCATGATCTTCATAGTGATGTCAACTCCTTTCTCTCATGTAATTAACTCTCTTCTCATTTGTCATTTCACCCTTGCAGGTACATCGAATGCTCATGCTTACTACTTCTGCCCTCACTTTTATTGCTTTTCTTCTGCCTTTTATTTACAGAGGAGGCTGGAATTGGGTAAGTAGATCTTAAACAGAATGTTTTTATTCTATTTATATGTTTAAAATTCATTTTGGTGCCAAAGGAGATTGCTGTTTTATTCTCAGATGATGGGTAAAAAGATATTTCTGCATGTATCCCTCTTTCTTTCCTTTTTGAATCATCTGATGATTATTTCACATGGTTGGTGGTCAGGGGTGAAGTGAGAATGTAAGTGCAGATTACTTGGTAATGGAATGTATTTTTAGACTGCCTCAAATTTTAAATATACACTATATAGCTCTAATAAATTTTCTTGCTATAGAATGGTGAAAATTGAAAGCATGATACCTGAGGAACATGAACACTGTAAAGTGGTTTTCTCTAACTAATACTATGACTATCACTAAGCTAACATTAGTTGCATTCCTACTGAGCAACTGTGCTAAGTGCTTTACATGTGTTATCAAATTTAAACCTCAAATGAAGTTGTTATTGATAATAATCCCATGTCACAAATGAAGAAACTGAGGCTTATTCTCAAATGTGTATCTCCAGCTTAGACCTCTGCCCTGACTGAGACTCACACAAACAGCTGTCTACTCAGGAACTCAACTTGCATGTCTAAGACATCTCTACTGAATTCCTGAGCTCACCTCCCAGTCTTGCTCCGCGGGCTGCCATCCCCATATTAGTGGTTTGCAGTCCCCTTCTTAGGCCAAAACATTGGAATTATTCTTAACTCTGCTCTCACACCCCATATCGAATCCATCAGGAAATCCCATTGGCTTTACATGTCAAATACAACACTTTTCACCATCACTGGTACTACTATGTGGGTTCGAGCCACCATCATCTTTTGCCTGGACTTTTGCAGTAGGCACCTAATTGGTCTCTCTACTTCAACCCTTGCCCATGTACAATCTGTTTTCAACCAAGAAGCAGAGTGATTTTTAAAAAATGTAAATCAGATGATGTCATTCCTGTGCCCCAAACTGGTTTCTCTAATGCCTCTCAGTTTTACTCAAAGTTAAAGCCAAAGTCCTCCATGACTGGCTCCCAGTTACTCTCTGAATTGATCTACTCTTTTCCTCATCCAATAGCTCATTTCATTTCAGACTGGGCTAATGCTAGGTATGCTGCTGCTTTATAGTCTTTTTTTTCTTTTTTAAAAAAATTTATTTATTTACTTATTTATTCTGCTTTATAGTCTTTGCAAAGATTCTTCCTTCTGCCTTGGTCATGCCTCCTCTACTCCCTCACCTTCTTCAAGTCTTTGCTCAAATAATAGCTTCTCAAAGAGCCCTGCTCTGCTTCATTTTTTCCTGAAGCATTCTTTACCTTATGTCGTTTCAGATAATTTACTTAAATACTATATCTTTTCTTTGTCTGTCTTCTCACACTAGTATGTGAACTCCATGAGAAGACAGGATATTTACTGGTATGTTTGCTAATGTATCTCTAACACTCAGAACAGATTCTGGTACATGAGATATTCAGTAAATATTTATGGAATGAATGAATGAGGCTTATTGAGAATTGGAGATGTACCTAAGGTCAGAGCCTGTGCTTCCATTATACTCTTCTAGTTTAACAGCCAGTCAGAATTTGATATTAAAATTTAATATTTCAGTTTGGGCTGTTGCTACAAGGGCTAAGATTGATGAATCTTGGGTCACAATATTATTAGGAAACCTCCTTTCTGCTTTTTAGGTAGTTTATAGATTGGTCAACCTATTTTTTAAAAAAATTTTTATTGGGGTATAGTTGGTTTATAATGTTGTGTTAGTTTCAGGTGTACAGCAAATTGAATCTGTTACACATATACATATATCCACTCTTTTTTAGATTCTTTTCCCATATAGACCATTACAAGGTACTGAGTAGAGTTCCCTGTGCTATACAGTAGGTCCTTATTAGTTATTTATTTTATATATAGTAGTGTGTACATGTCAATCCCAATCTTCCAGTTTATCCCTCCTCCCCCACCCCCTGGTAACCATAAGTTTATTTTCTACATCTGTAACTCTATTTCTGTTTTGTAGATAAGTCCATCTGTACCTTTTTTTTAGATTCTGCATATAAGCTATATCATATGATATTTGTCTTTCTCTGACTTATTTCACTTAGTATGACAATCTCTAGGTCCATCCATGTTGCTGCAAATGGTGTTATTTCGTTCTTTTTTATGGCTGAGTAATATTCCATTGTATATATGTACCACATCTTCTTTATCCATTCCTCTGTTGAAGGACATTTAGATTGCTTCCATGTCCTGGCTATTGTAAATAGTGCTGCTATGAACACTGGGGTGTATGTATCTTTTCGAATTATGGTTTTCTCTGGATATATGCCCAGGAGTGAGATTGCTGGATGGTATGGTAGCTCTATTTTCAGTTTTTTAAGGAACCTCCATGGTCAGCCTATATTTTTTTAAAGGAAATTATGAAGATTTTCTGATATGACTCAAGATATTGAAACTTTATTTTATCCAGGTACTTGGACAAGCGTAATACTTATTTTGTAAACTTTGTAGTTTGTAGTCTTTGCAGTTTATGACTATGGTAGTAAAAGGTTAAGAGCACAGTTGTACCGCCAGACTGCTTGGATTCAAATCCTCACATCATCATTTATTACTTGGGACACCCTGGGCAAGTTGCTTAACTTCTCTGTCCCTCGGTTTACTCAAGTGGGGATAGTAGAGTATCTATCTTATAGGCTTTCTGAGGGTTGAGAGTTAATTAACTGAAAGCACTTAGGATAGTCCCAACACATTCTAAATATATAAGAATTTTGTTGCTGCTCTTACTATTTTTTATTAGAGAGAGGCACTTTCCATCTCCAGGGTCCAGGTTATAACTTATCTGTGTATAAATGAGTCCATGGTTTGAAAGTTTTATAGTGCTATTCTGTCAACTTTTAGTTCCTAATTTGCAAAAGCTTCCTATCTTGGCTTGGAAACCACTATGTCCTTGTTCTAGATCACAGGTTTTAGAGCCTTCCCAAGCATGGGAGTCAGTGACACCAGACTGTGATATCCCTCTATTTAAACGTGTAACATATTAGAGCATCTTCTTAATTCTTCTCTTAAGTTTTTAAATGAAATAATTGTGCAAAGTGGTCTAATCCAACTGTCTGCTGTTTTCAGCAGGCACACATCACTGAGGGAGGAGTGTAGCTGAAACTGTTGAGGTATTGTGTTGATGATTTTTCTTGGCTTAGACCTTCGTTCTGAACAGAGGAGATGAGATTTTAATACAGTGGCTGTGCAGGTTATTCTCTTGATCAGCAAACATTTATTGAGTGACTAAGGCTCTGTTAAGCATATGGGTTACAAGGAATCAAGTAGAACCTTCAGCTCTGGGAAACATAGAGGTCTGAACAAGTAATTAAAATACACTGGGTTGATTGTTCCTGACATGCAGGTACTAACTAGTCCTAGGTGGGCTTCAGATGGCTGTGCTGGTGTTGGTGGTCATCTAACATCCTGGTAGGAAGAGGCAGCATTCTGTGCATGGATTCCACCACGACCACTTACACACTGTGTGGCCTTGGATGCACTACTTGATATCTCTGAGCCTCAGTTCCCCCATTTGTAGAAGTGGGATATTGATAACTAACTGTCAAGCATCATAGTGAACATTAGTGATAATGTGTATAAAGTATGTGCCTGGTATAGACACTCAGTGAATGGTGCCTGTTATTATAACTATCATTATTAAATGTTTAAAGCTACAGAAAAACGCTAAGAATACATCTGTGTGTATTATTTTTAACTTGAGGGTTTAATCGATTGGCAAGATTGAGACCATTAAAATGATATAACTTTGTTCAGCATGCAGGTTATCACCCATACCTTGGTTGTATAGTGATGATTTTAGCAGTTCTTCAGCTTCTTTCGGCAGCCTTCAGACCACCTTTACATGACCCAAGGTACTTAGGTCTTTATTTATAAATGCTTTTAATGTAGATGTCATTAGTTGGGAAACCAGTTCCTTTTTTGCATTTTATAAAACTCAGTGATAAATTATACTTACTTTAAAAGGTTTTAAAATGTATTTCAGATACCTAATTCCTAGGCAATAGGGAAATTACATGCTTTTTATTCTCTTGGGAATTAATTGTAGTTCCATCACTTTTAAGAATACTGACTGGTTCTTTATTTGGTAGAAGGCAAAAGTTTAACTGGACTCATTGGAGTATGGGAACAGCTGCTAGAATAATAGCAGGTAAGTAATTGTGATGCTACTTATTCATATATAATTGCAGGTTGTTTATATTGCAAGTTGTAATTTGGCTTAAATGATTTTTAGATGCATTAGTAATTGGAGTAATTGGCTGTTGAGGAGAAATCAGTCAAACATTGAAATCCAGAAAGTAATTTCTAGAGGTAACTATTTAAGCCATTATTTCAGTTTCAAGGTTTTTAAAATGACTTTAAAACTCTCCTTTTGAGACTTTTTTTTAGCATTTGCCTTTGCCAGCAGAATAAGCTATGCTGATGACCGACCAAACATTTAAGCAGCTCAACTTGAGGGTCAGTCATGGGTTGGGCTGAAGTGGGCTCCGGGGTCCCAGCCCTCTGTCTCCAGGTTTTCTCCATGGGGATGGTACCTTATAGGGAAAGGTGTTTTTCAAAAGTCAAGTATGATTATCCAGTGTATTTTGATGCTTTATGTAATAAATACCTAAGCTGACACCTCCTACCCTCACATTTCTACAGTCTATAGAAATTCGTGGAAGGGAAGGTATAATCAGAAATGGTTTCCATACGTTTCTCCCTTCCTACATTGCAGACTTAAAACATTTTGAAAAATTTGGGTGCCTCTTTTTTAACAATTGGTAGATTGTAATTATAATTTCCCATTTTAGCCTTTCTGGTGTTAAAATAAAAAAAGACTATTTGGTCTTAAATATGAATCTAATTGATATCATAAACTCTTCTAGTATATTTTACTTGATATAATTCACACACATGTATACATGCATACACAGTTACCTCTTGAATTGCATTTGAGTATATGTATTTCTTCCTTATGAATGTAGTGGCAGCAATGTTCCTGGGAATGGATTTACCAGGATTGAATCTTCCTGGGCCATGGAAAACCTATGCAATGATTGGATTTGTAGCCTGGCATGTTGGGACAGAGATTGTTCTGGAGGTACACACTTACCGACTCTCTAGAAAAGGTAACCTGTTCAAAGAGCAGTGTTATGTAGAATCACTTTTATACAAACTGTTGGAATATAGTTTCTTGACACTAATGGTTGACTCTTACATGGTAGCTTACTAAAAGTTTCTGTTTTGATTACTCAGTCTGTGGTAAAAATAGTGGAAAATTTCTGCATTTGTTTTTTATATTCATTAGTATTAGAATCAGTGAGTAAAATGCAAGGGAAAGAGGTTTTAGGGAAGAGGCCTTCTTTGTAGGTACTTTTTACTTTTCATGCTGGTCTGACTTGGGGCTAGAATGCACTGAGAACCCTGAATGCCTGGAGCTGAGAGACCCCTGAGATGGAGGAAGAAGAGATGTCCATGGTCAACACAGGGCAAAGCTGCAGGCGAATTTTACCTATTTGACAAACTTCCTGTGTGCTGTCACTTAGGTTGCCCTATACATCGTATGTAGCTAGCTAACCAGCGCGCTAGATAGGAAGGATTTATTTTGCCGGCGCTCTCTAGTGGCAAGGTCTGTTTTGGTCTCACCTCTAGGCAGGGTAAGATACCTGTAGCCATTAGAAGAGATTAGTAGAGAATCAGTGACATTTTAGCTTGATTTCTAGTCTGACTGTCTTTTGTGTCCTATCTAGTTCTCAGCCCCTCAAATAAGTAAAGGTGGCCTTCTAAAAACAAAATCTGTTTGTTGTCTAGTGTGTGTGTTGTGAATCTAGGAGCCTGGGCAGCTTTTAGGAACTGAGTACTAAATATCTGTCCTACCATTTTTTGGTTCTTGATAGGGTCACATACATAGGGTTTGAGTCTTTTTTTGTTGTTTTTAATTGAAGTATAGTTGATTTACAATATTGTATGGGGTTTGAGTCTTAAAGGACTTTTGATTGCTAGATTATGGCTTGCTATTTAAAATACATATGTACTTAAAACTTGGATTGTTAGGAGTTTGGTATGGTGTTTATTGACTAGGAGAAAGTCTTTTAACAAATGTATGCTGTAGCCAGCTTGACCTAATTTGTGAGAGCCTTAAGTATTCAAGAAGTTTGCAACATTTGGTCACTTGAAATGGGAGAATGAACATCCTGGAAATCAGCAAACGATACAAATCAGGTTTTTTGTTTTTTTTTTTGAGAATTAGTTTATCTGCATACCCACTGGCCTTACAAACTTATGTTCTTATTCTTGACAGTTGAAATATTGGATGATGATAAAATTCAGATCCTCCAGTCATTTACTGCAGCTGAAGCAGAAGTAAGTCTTTTTTTCTTCTTTACTGACACAAACCTTAATGATAGTTATTCTTTTTTTTCATATCTCAATTTTTTTCTTTCAGGGTTATGCTTTTAAAAAGGCAGTGTTAGCAATTTATGTCTGTGGGAATTTGACTTTTCTCACTATGTTCTTATCTGCAATCAACCATCTATGAGCGAGCGAAGACCTTGGCTTTTGCAGACCAGGTGATAATTATCATCAAGCCAAAAAACTTGATGCCTGTACCGACTGCCTGGAGCATATTCATGACTTCTAATTAGGAAGACCAGGCCATGTCTATAGAGAAATTCGGAAGTCTGGTCTTTAGAGATCAACATTCACTAGGGTCCTATGGGCTATAAACTGATGTCAAGCTTTTATGTATTATTCTGAGTCTTAAAGGGAAGATTGTACTTGAGGAGAAATGACTCAAATATTTTTTATGCTGAAATTTTAAGAATGTTAGCATGTAAGAAAAGAACTGTTTGGAAAAACAAAAAAGATGTCATAGGATAAAATGCAGATAGTATTAAGGTAAATATATTTTGGACTATAAAGGTGCTGTGGTACTTTAAAGAAAACATTTATTTTTACTAGTTTATCTGAATGGTCTTTCTTAGGATTTTCTTCCCCTTCCCCCCTTTCTTAAAAATTTTTAGAAACATGTTTTTCGGTCCAGTGTTTTGGACATATCCTTTGTTTCATGTATTTTGTTACTTCCCTGGTAAAGGTGAAAGTAGGGCTAACACCATTTCATTAACATTTAAATATATTATTAATATTATAATTTCTTTCTTAGCAGTGAAATGCAAGTGTGCATCTTCTGATTAAGAGTGTCTTTATATATTCAGCTACAGAGCTAAAATGGCATTTTATATGCTAATTGTTTTGACTCTGAGGTTGTCTTAGCCTTTGGAGATTGTAGACTTGCATTTCAAAATTAATAAAATTCACTCTTGTGAACATATTTAAGAGTTATTCTTTGTCCTTGTGGTAATAAAATAATATGGGTGGTTCTGTTTTGTTAGAAGATCCTGATGCTATAATGAATTAGAATTATCAATGTTATTTCCCTTCCGGTTCCAATAATTTCTATTTTATGACTGGGTCTCATGTTTGCTATGAGGACTTCTAGCCAGTGGGTGGTGCCATAATACTACTGCTTTGTTACTGTTCACTTGTGCTGATTCATTTTTAGTACTTAGATAATATCTTGGGATGGCATTTCTCTTAAAATTCACCAACTCTTAATATTTATTTGAAAAATTTCTCTCTTTTTTTTTTTTGCCTAACAGTTATAGGTTACAAACTGAAATTAGGGACCAGTGTTGTTATTTTCTGGTTTCAAATCTATTTGTTTTCTAACCATGATTGTTTGTAACCGTTGTTTGATACTTCCCTTTACATTCCTGTGACCCTGTAACAAATGAACATAACTATCTTAGGCAGAGGAAACAAGCAAAACTCTACATTCTTAAAATAAAAAGTTTAGGGAGGCATATTTTACTTTTTTAGGTGTTCTTTCTGATTGGTCCAAGGACCTAAACTCTATCTGGTATAAATAATAGCCTCAGCGATGTATCTTACATCTTTCACTGGGTAAAATGATATGTTTTTGTTCTTTATATAGGTGTTTATCATAGTAGCTTAGGGTTTGAGATGTGAACTTTCCGTGTTTATGTTCTATAAGTGCCAGGCTATTTACAGTCTAAACTTTCCTTTTGAATGTCTTTATTTAAAAACATTTTGTTTAGTATAGAAAGTTAAATGTATACTAAAATATTTTCCTCCAGTTTTCAATTATTAGGGGCCTAAAGGTTAATAAAATTCTCTTAATAAATTATATTATACATTTGACAAGGAAAGATTTGTTTAAGGAGAAGATGAACCTTGGTGGGTTTCGTTTTCAAATACGTGAGCTTGCTGGATTTCCAGTGCTGAGGCTAACCTATCTTAACTTTTCTTTTTCATTGATTCATCTGTTGGCACTATTTTGATATATCATCAATTGATACACAGAGTTGTCCAAAGAAGTCTTTGTCATCTAACCTTAGTAGACCAACAAACCTTTTCATTCATATCAAATTATGATTCTTCTGCTTATGAATGGTTGACATCTACAAATTGAAAATGCCTATTCGTTGCTCCTCTCAGTTTTCCTTCTTGTTTTTGTAATAAACAATCTGTTTTTTTAAAGATATCTTTTGATAGGAGTAACTGTTAAGCTAAATGCCTTTACATCTTCAGCAATGTTGCCCCAAATAGCAAAATCATGAGTTTTCTTCTTAAAGATGGGTTCTTCTATAAAATAAAAATAACTCTTTATTTTTGAAAAAAAAGTGAAACAAATTCTAGAAAGTTGTGGTTGGGGTAGCATTCATAACTGAAGCTATTTTTGTTTTTATTATTTTCTTATCTTTGGAAATCAATCTTAAGGACGCAGGTAGCCTATGGCATAAGTTATCGAATAACACTTTAGTGCCTACTTGGTTATCAGGATTTTGACTCTAATGTGTGTTAAGTGATATTCATCCCTCCACATCTTGCCCCAGTCCAGGTTGTGGTGGGAAAAGACAGATGCAGCAGACGCCAACCAGGAAGCCCTAGGGGGGACCTGTAGCTTTTGGCTGAAATTCTATTTGTCTGTATATTCTGGTGAAGCAAGGAAAAAAAAAAGAGCAAAGGTCCTTGTTTAAGATAATCCATTGTAGATGGGAATGAAAGAAAGGATTCTTCTAAGCTCTTTTCAAATCAGATTAGGTTACACACTGTCACTGTGCACACCCTGCTTCTTTCCTTCTTGCCCAATACCCACCGGGCTCATCTCTGCACCCAGGTCACTGATGGTCACCTGCCTGGAATGCCCTTTCTGTTCCCTTCTTTCTAGCAAAAACTAGTTTATTAAGTTCTGGCTCAAAAATTCTTCTTGTTTTTGGAGGCTTCCCTGACTGTTCCTTCTACATAGGTCTCTCCTGACCAAACTTATAAATGGTATGCTGGGAGGCAGATAACCCTGTACATAAAAAAGACTGGGAGTCTGGGAGCGGAGCTGGAAAACCTGAACATGCATGTCTGATTTATAAGACTCATGTCGTTGGGCAAATCGCTCATTTTCTCTGAGCCTCATTCCTTCATCTGTAAAGCCCATCTCACAGGGCAGTTATGAGGAAGGAAGGAAGTGGTACCAGCAAAAGGTGCTTTGTACATGTTGTTGATGATGTCATTGCTTTTGATTACAGTGTTAAACTTTAGTAGTTTTTACCTATGGAATGTGTAGTTTTTATTTGATAAAAAATTTGATATTCACCTTGAAAACATTATGCTAAGTGAAATAGCCAGACAAGAAAGGACAGCTATTATATGATTTATTTACTTGGAGTACCTAGACTAGTCAAATTCATAGAAAGTAGAAGGGTGATTACCCAGGACTGGGGGAGAGGGAGGAATGGGGAGCTGTTGTTTAATGGGTACAGAATTTCTGTTTGGGATGATGAAATTGTTCTGGAGATTGATACTGGTGATGCTTACATAACACTGTGTATGTACTTAATGCACTGAATTGTACCCTTGAAAGTTACAGTGGAAAATTTTGTGTTATGTATATCGTACCACAATAAAAAAAAAATTAAAAATTTGATGTTTATAGGAACACTATTCACAATAGCCAAATGATGGAAACAGCCCACATGTCCATCAACAGATAAATGAATAAGCAAGTTGTGGTACATACATACAATGAAATATTACTCAGCCATAAAAAGATATGAAGTACTGATGCATACTGTCACATAGGTGAACCTTCAGAACATTATGCTTCTCCATGGCTACCAGAGACATCAAAGGACTGGAATAAGAAGAGGAACAGCAAACAAACAAATAAACAAAACTATTATGCTAAGTGAATCAGACACAGAATGTCACATATTATGATTATATGAAATATCCAGAATAGGTAAATGCATAGCGACAGCAGAGTGGTGGTTGCCAGGGCCTTGAGGGGAGGGAGTGGAGGAGGGAATGGGGAGTAATTGCATAATGGGCATAAGATTTTATTTTGGGGTGCTGACAATATTTTGTTGATAGATAGAGGTGGTGGTTGTACAACATTGTGAATATAAGAAATGCCATTTTAAAAGGATTATTTTATGTTATGTGAATTTCACCTCAGTAAAACAAATATCTGATTACTACTCTTGGATAATACCTTTGGGTGGAAAGATCTGGGAGGTTTGCTTGCCCTAAAATTGGTATCAGCTTAATTTCTTATTTCGTTATCAAATAAGTTAATGTCATTTTATATAATGCCTGGTCATATAACTCTGGTTTAGAGGAGAGACAGTTCCTAGAACATATCTTTATTTTTTTCTTTATTTTTTTTTCCCAGTGGTTTTTCATGGATTTTATTAATTTTTAAAATTTATTAATTTAATTTTATTTTATTTTTTACCAAAAACCTTAAGTAGTGATTTTTTCCCCCAATTTTTATTTTTTAAAATAAATCTTTATTGGAGTATAATTGCTTCACAATACTGTGTTAGTTTCTGTTGTACAGCAAAGTGAATCAGCCATATGCATACGTATATCCCCATATCCCCTCCCTCTTGAGCCTTCCTCCCACCCTCCCTATCTTGTCCCTCTAGGTCGTTGCAAAGCACCAAGCTGATCTCCCTGTGATATCTTTAGAAGTATATCTTCTTCATATATCTTATAAACACATAAAAGAAATTGTATTGTACTCTGGGTTTCTTGTAAGAACATAAACAAATTTTTGGTTCCCAATCAGGTACTCAGACATGGTAATCAAGCTCTGCGGATAAGAATTTCCTGAACCCATACATTCTAAATATGTGAGTTCCACTGCCAGTAATGGCTAAGATCCTGCCAAATAGACTCTCCTTCAGAAAACTAGAGTAAACTTCAAAAAGCAGCTATCTGAAAGCCCCAGAGAGTGACGAGAAGCAGGAAGATTTGGATGAGGTGTCCACACTCAGAGGAGGAAAATTGTTTGGAGTTCCCTGTTTTCACTGTTTTTAGTTACAGGACAGTTGAAGTCAACTGTGTATGTGGTGTTGGGTGGCAGGGGAACTGCAATGTTTCTGGCATAGAAATCCAGAGGACTGATGGCTGGTCAACTGCAGCTATCAGAGAGTGGGGTGAAGGGAGGGGAGTTCCTTTCTTGGAAAGGAAAACACTAGAGAGGGCATCCCAAATCCTGTTTTCCCATAGCTCTGATTGATCCCTGAATATGTTCACATGCATAATGCAGGTGCAAAGCCGCTAGACCAAACAAAAAAAGTTGACGAGATTGGAGCTGGAACACAAGAAACAGAGTTTGCAGTCCAACCCAGTTATTTGCCTGCTAAAACAAAAGAAGCCATATTCATTGGTGAAAAATAAGAGAATCCAGTATTTTATTTTATGATGTACCGACAACAATCCAAAATTACCTGACATAAAAAGAACCAAGAAACTCTGGCCCATTCTCCAAAGCAGGGGTTAGCTAACTTTTCCTTTAAGGGGACTGATAGAAAATATTTCAGGTTTTGTGCACCACATATGGTCTCTGCAGCATAAGTATTTTTTAAAACAGACCTTCAAAAAATGTGAGAAATCATTTTTAGCTTGTGGGCCATACAAAAACAAGATGTGGGATGACTTTGGCCTCTGGGCCATAGTTTGTTAACCCTTGCTCTAAAGAAAGAACAATCAATGGAGACCAACCTTTGAGATTTCTCACATGATTAGATTGAGGAGATAAGAATTTTAAAGCATGTATTATAATTATTCTCAACTATATAAAAAGAAATTTGCTTGCTATAAATAAAAATACATAGAAATAGAAACAATACAAAAAGACCATATGGAAATTGGAAAGCTGAAAAAATACAGTATTTGAAAGAGTTCAAGAGAGAATTAATATCAGAATGGAGATGACAGGAAAAAGAGCCAATGAACTTGGAGATAAATCAATTATCTAATGTTTGAACAGAATAAGGAAAAAATTTTAGGAAAGAATTGAACAGAATCTCAAGACCTGTTAAATGACAGCATCTTTAGGTATTATCTCAGAAAGAGAGGAGAATTTGAGTTAATAATGACTGGAAACTCCCCAAATTTGCTAAAAGACCTAACTTTACTGATTCATGATGCAGGAAAACAACTCAAGCAAGAAAGTATGAACAGTCATGCTTATAAAAATCATTGTCAAAGTCTTGAAAGCAAAAAATACAGAGCAAATCTTGAAAGGAGAAGGAGAAAAAGTAAGCATTCCAAACAGGGGAACGATGATTTGGTTAACATTTTGCTTCCCATAAGAATCTATGGAGGCCAGACAGGGTGAAATAATGTCCAAAAGAGGAAAAAAAGTCAATAAGAATTATACTTGTGGAAAAAATATCCTTCAAGAATGAGGACAAAAATGAAGACATTCTGGGTCAAAGGACATCTAAGAGACTTTGTTGCACTAAAAGAGGCAAAAGGAAGTTCTTCAGGCTGAAGAGAAATGATAGTTGGATCCCGGGGAAAGAATGAAGAACACTCAAAATGGTAAATAATTGGTAAATAAAAAAACCTCTTTGGATTTTTACAACTTAAATTCTTTATAATAAATATGTCTGTTCAAAGCAAAAAAAAGTCTACATTGTTTTGTGGGGTTTATAATGTATGCAGATGTAATACATATAACAAGTTAGCATAAAGGATGTCAAGAGATAATAGACTTGCATAGTTGAAAGATATCTGCATTTTATATAACGTTATACAATGTTAATTCTGAGTGAAAAGTTCTAATGTGAAGAATTAAAAATGTATATTGTAATTCTTACAGAAAACAAAAAACAAGACATATATATATAAAGCCAGTAGAAAAAATAACATGAAATCTTAAAATTATTTAAGTAATTTAATTAAAAAGGCAAGAAAAGAAAAATAAAGGAGCAAGAAAACAGAGGGGATAAAGAGAGAACAAATAATAAAATAGGCCAAAACTCAGCCATATTAATGATTATATTAAACATTAGTAGACTAAATACTCCAATTAAAAGGCAGAGAATGTCAGATGGATAAAAAAGTAAAACCCATGACATGATTTAAATGTAAAGGGGCAAGGACTTCTCTGGTGGCGCAGTGGTTAAGAATCTGCCTGCCAATGCAGGGAACACGGGTTTGATCCCTGGTCTGGAAAGATCCCACATGCCGCGGAGCAACTAAGCCCGTGCACCACAACTACTGAGCCTGCACTCTAGAGCCCATAAGCCACAACTACTGAAGCCTGTGTGCCTAGGGCCCGTGCTCTGCAACAAGAGAAGCCACCGCAATGAGAAGCCTGTGCACTGCAACAGAGAGTAGCCCTTGCTCACCGCAACTAGAGAAAGCCCATGCGCAGCAACAAAGACCCAACACAGCCAAAAATAAATAAATTAATTAAAAAAAAGAGAATACATTGCAGTGATAAATATGAATGTGCTTAATAACAGACTCCAAAAGACATTAAGAAAAAGTTGACAGAATTAAAGAGAGGCACCCATTCATGGTAAAAATACTCAACAAATGTGGAAAAGAAGGGGATTTCCTCAACCTGATAAAGACATGTAGGAAAAGCTGATAGCTATCATCATATTTAATGGTAAATGAGTGAACACTTTCACCTTAAGATTGGAAACAAGAGTGTCATCACCACTTTGCATCAACATTGTATTAGAGGTTTTAGCAAGGGCAGTTAAGCAAGAAAAAGAAATAAAAGACAACCAGATTGTAAAGGAAGAAATAAAACCATCACTTTTCATAGACGACATAATCTTATACATAGAAAACCCTAAGGAATCCAGTAAACAACTACTAGAAGAAATAAACAAGTTCAGCAAGGTTATAGGATACAAAATCAATATACAAAAAAATCAATTGCATTTCTAAACACTAGCAAAAACAATCTGAAAGTGAAGTTAAGAAAACAATTCCATTCACAGCCATCAAACAGAATAAAAGGAATAGATTTAAGGAGATGTAAGACTTGTACAATGAAAAATACAACGTATTATTGAAAGAAACTAAAGAAGATCTGATGAAATGGAAAGTCATCTCAAGTTCAAAACATTTATGGGTGTATGTCAAAGGTGCATAGGAACAAACTGAAAGAGCTTGCAGTGGCCAAAGCTGGAGCTATTTGAGCAACAAATTGTATTGGATTATAACTCAAGTGTAGTGTAAACACCCATGAGTCTACACTGATTTAAATTAATGATTGAATAAATAAACAAATGGGGGAGAATAGACAAATCTCCTGTGCAGAAGAATTTGAAATAATTGATGTAGATACTCTATCCTCAAGGAGAGTGAGCCTAACTCCCTACTCCTTAAGTATGGGCTGTACATAGTGAGTTCCTGCCAAAGCATACAGCAAAAAAGAATAATTTTACAGTGAAGTAATCTGACTAAACTATATCAGCCAGGTTATCAAGGTCAACATTAACAGTAAGTACTTTCATGTTGAAAGTATGTACCCTTGATATGATGTGATGAAAATGGCAATTTACCTCTTTTGTCTTCCTTTCCCAAACTTATGACCTCAGTCTAATCATGAAAGAAACATCAGACAATTTGCAATAGAGGGACATCTTACACAATACCTGGCCAGTAATTTTCAAAACTGTCAAGCTTGTCAAAAACAAGGAAAGTCTGAAAAGCAGTCACAGCCAAATGGAGCCTAAGAAGACATGACAACTAAAAGTAATGTGGTTTTCTGTATGGGATCCTGGAACTGAAAAAAGGACATTAGGTAAAAACTAAGGAAATCTGAATAAACTATAAGACCTTAATTCATAATAATGTATCACTATTGGTTCATTAATTATAACAAATGTACCATACTAATGTAAGATGTTAATAATAGGGGAAACTGGGTGTGGAGTATATGGGAACTTTGTATTATCTTTTGGATTTTTCTCTTAATCTAAAACTTCTTTAATGTTGAATATAGTTCGCTGTGGGTAGCATAACTCGGGAGTGTGTGTCTCCTCATTTGGGGGAGAAGGTGAGATCTTTTTTAAAGGATAGCTGCATCTTATTAGATGGAAACAGTTGTTTTTTAGTTGCTTGAATGGTCAACAGTATGTAGAAAGATAAACACGGAAGCTGGGTAGAAAAACGAGTGGACAGTGCCAGTTTAATGCTTCATCTTTATCTTCATCATTTAATGCATCATCTCCAAATCCACCCTTCTTTGCCCTGCTTTGTGATGTAAACATTTCTTCTTTGCCAGCTGAAGCAATGTTAGCCTTTGCCAGTAGAGGGTACTGGAGGGATGCTGCATGGCAACAGCAGCAAGAAGGCAACTCACTTCCGTTTTCCAGCTTTCCTTCCTTTTCACTGAGCACAGGAGCCAGTGGATTGGTGTCAGATGGTCCAGACTCACCTCAGCAGCCCTGACTGACCGGCTCCAGCTTTGCACTCAGACCCCATTCTGCCCACCTGGCAGCCAATTCTGCAGCAGCGCCCGCTTTACCCCCAGGCAAAAGACCAGTTCCCACTTCCCACACCTTCTGGCCATGCTGGGCCACTTCTGCATACAAGCCCTGGTCCATGCCTCATGATCTGCTAGACAGATTCAGGCTTATGTTGCTTGAACCCAACTGGTGTTACACAGCCTCCCCTTGTAGACTACATCTTTCCCCTTCTGAACCACTTATTCATTCATTTGCTTATTGATCACTTACTAGGTGCCAGGCAGTGTTCTAATAAACTTTTGTGTACAAAAACCAAAACCCAAACCCAGTGATTTAATCACAAGGATGGCAGAGCTACAAAAGAATGTGCAGATTTGACAAGTCACTTATGCTAAAGTCAGAAGGATGAAAAGGAAGGAATGGGACCCTTGGACCTGGGATAGGGGTGTTTGTATTAAAGTGCTTCTGAAATTTGACCTTCCAGATTTCCCGGAACATTCCAGGTCAGCAGAGGAGCTCTTTCCTCCTAGAGAACAACTGTCCCTTGCAGACAACTCATCTGAGGCTGATGCTCTCCAGGTAATGCTTGCCCTCATCAGGATCCACTTCTTTTACTTCTCATTGCCTCCACACTAGTAGCTAAGATAATTTCATCATGGTCTCACCAGGGCAATTCAGTGTTTTCCCAAGAGAAAACAGACCATTCACTGAAAGACTTGGCAGGACCTGGGTAATTAGCACTGGCACGATCCAGGGGAAGATGTATTTGAGTGGATTTTGAGGGTGTTGGATGGAGGGCAGTATAACAAGGTAAGGCAGGAAATAATTGGTATGGGAGTATTCTCCTTCAAATCATGATTTAACATCCTGGCAAGAATACTTAGGAATGAAATGTTGTACACTTTCTTATTATGTTTTAATATTAGGATTCTAACTTGTTTACAAGAATTGGTCAAACATTAGATCAGATTTGTGTTGAGCATTTGGGAAGTCCTCCATCCAACAGTCTTGGGTGATAATCAGTCATTGTACCCTGGAATTCACATTGAACTGAATGAAAGAAAAGATGATATTTCAAGAAGGCTGAACATATTGGTTATCAACTGTAAAGTCATGTATGCTATCAAGATAATCCAAATCCAGTCCCCAAATATGAGGATAATTATTGCATGCACCTTTAAAATGTATGCAAAGAGTTTTAAGTCTCAATTGAATTGGTCCTTAGCAGGAGGATGTAGTTGTCTTAGAGCCTTGTTGACGTGGGATGGCATGTTTACTTGTCAGAGTTGGAGTCGAATATTTCTGTGATGAGGTGCAGTGGCTTCCTATGATCTTTCAACCTTTGTGTCAGCAAAATCACAAGGTCAGTTAATAAAATATAGTCGGGCTATTTTAAATAACTTTATTCTTAAATTTAACAAGCTCTTATTAGAAATGCTTTGGTATCAATACAATAAAAATATGTTGGTTTCCCCCCCACTGAATCATGTCAAGTAACTGGAAAAGTTAAGAGTTTGTTCTTCCCAGCTTTTTTGGAATTTGTTTCAAATAATGACTACTGCTTATTCACATGGCTTAATATGGGTATAATTATAATTTTTTGTATCTCAGGAAAAAGAAACAAAATATCCAGAAGAGAAATTTGCAAATGTTTCTTAGTTTCTTCTTCAAAGGGTGTTTACGTAGATGGTACACTTCTCAGATAACTTTTTTCCCCAACTTTGCCATTCTCATCCTTAAGGCTGCAAAATAAAGAAAAAATAGAGAGAGAGTTATGGAAAAAAAAGCTTTACTTTTCACTCTAAATGACCATTACATAGATTGCAGGAAAGTTTGAAACATACCTCAGATGATTTTATCCAACAATGTGAGCATTGTTTTAGTAGCATAAAAAGATAGTAGAAATAATAAGCTATGGTTAACTTAGGGAAGAAGCAGGTTCAGAACTAGAAGGAACCTATTTCTATAAAAATTAAAAGAGCAAACACAGCATAAATTGAGTAAATACAGGATTAGTGCACAGTATCACTATTAGCCATAGATAAACAGCTATGGGTCAATGACTGTTTTGTGCATATTTCTGAGCTATGTACTACTAAAGAGAAAAAAGCATTGACATAAACCCTAATTCATGATGGTTGGGTTATCTTTTAACTCATCAAACTTGGTTATCCCAAGGGGCTTCATCCTTGGATATAGAATGGCAAGAACAAATTTTTTTAATAATGAAACAATACGAACCAGTATTTAGGAGTTGAAGTCATGATAAAATGTCTTTGTCAAGATATGTTATAAGTACTTTCAAAGGGCAAATTTATCTTTTTGAGAATATTTCACTGCTAATGGTATATTGGATGTAGAAACCATTTTAAAAATGTAGATTTAAAATTCATAACATTCCTCTGATGTTCTGGTATCATGCCATTAATATTTAAGAACAGAGTATAGCTGTCTCAGTCATGTTCCAAAAGTTGAGAGATGCTTTCAAGGCACTGATCATTACAATCATGTGTAATATGGCCCAAGAACCAGCTATTTAGCTGTTTGCAAAATTTTGTTTAATTAAAAAAAATCAAAAAGGGAAATCATGTTTTCTTATTTCACAGCCATATATTAGTTGTCTATCAACAAATGAAATGACCCTATTTCTAAGAAGCTCTTTTTCACAAATACGAGAAGGTTGGGGATCTAATATTGTAAGAAGGCCATGGTCATTTTTATTTTCACTCTACTTATATGAAATGTTTTCATTTAAGTGAAGTCAAAGAGCTTTATTTTCCTTGGAATTTTAAGGGAAATGATTATTTCCAGTGGCAGGATCAAGAATATTCCCTTGAATTTAGGACCAGCTGAGAGAATTTCCTTTGCTCTGTAGCCAGGAGGATGGTGTCGATTGCTGGGAGATGTCGGACGGTGAAACTGAAGGACAGGACTGTGCTTCCACAGCAAGAAGGCAGAAGGCAGAAGGCAAGTCTTTATAGGTTTTACTTTGGGATTTTTGGACCTCTATCTTGCCCATACCAAAAATGAAAGCAGAGAAAAAGTTGATCTTAAGGGACTTTTGAAGGTCTCTTTTAAGGCTGGGGCAAAATCCTCCTCCCTACAGTTACTCCTCAACTTAGATTCAGTAAATCAGGCATAGCCAGCATGCTGTGGATTTTCAATGAAGTTCTTAAAGGACATCCTGGATGTCTGCATCCTCAGGAGTGGGGTAATCCAGTAACTCACTGTCCTGTTTCTTAAGGGGGAAAAAAGAATTCTAGATTGTTAGAGTCTGCTATTCCTTTCTTTAAGCCTATGGTTAAGTAGATGGTGTGAGTTCCAAGTAGATGTGTGGGGACACAGCTTTTGGCAATGGGAAGGCCCCTTGGTGTAGCAGCTAAAAGACCTGAGTCATCAGCTCTCCTTTTTACTTCTCCTTTCTGTTCTTCTCTGTTCTCTATCTCCTCTCCCCATAGCAATTCAGACGCATAGTTTTGGCTGGTTTTAACTTGAGGGAAGAGAGCTTGCCTCTTACTCTCAGTATCCCTTGGCTCCTAATGGTTGCCACAGGTTGGCAATTTTGGCACCAATAGCTTTTGAATCCCCCGGAGCTGAGTTTCCCTACCTCTTCATCCTGAAATGCCACTGACATCTGTAAGAGGGGAGAACAGAGCTAAAAGAAGTACAAAAGTAGGTTGGTAAGGATTACCAAAGGGAGTCAACTGTCTGGCTGGTGGGGATAGTAGGGGAGTCCCAGTAAAAGCTTACAGGAGCCACTCGTTGGATGCATCTGGCATTGAGCCAGATACTTGAACATGATCCTGTTATATTTATTGATACATAAATAAATGGACATAAATTTGCCTAAATTTTCTTGTTGTGTCTTATCCTTTTCAAAGTTTTGGCTAAAAATCTGATCTTTAGGGTCTCCAGGCTCCACCTTTTTCCATCTTTCTTCCTCCTTCATGTTCTTTTCCAAGTTAAAAATTGCTCTTAGGTCAGGCTTTGATAACAGCATTTACACTAAGAGAAAAGAGACTTACACTTATTAACTATTATGCCTACTAGGAATATTTATATTTAGTAGGGCACCTATACCATAAATAAAGGAATGGACTGAAATGGTGGATTTTCAAGTATCAATATGTATTTTTTTGGGAGGAGGCGTTTAGAGGGAGAAGCTCAACCTAGTTGGTGCTTGTGAAATTGAAATGCATAGGTGGCTATATATTCTATGAATATGGACGTACCCTGAGGGCATATGTCAATATGATATACTTATTTTAAAAAACCCATTAAAAATATCAGTTCTGTAATCCACGTGGTGAATTGGAAAACGGGAATGTAAAATGATATCATAACAGAAGGCAAGGAATTTGGAGCATTCTGTTTATAAGATGATTTGATTGATAGTACAACATTTGTATTGTTACTTTGTCTGGAAAAGGTCTTCCTGTTTTCACTATTTTAGTTCAGTGGCATGATTAGTGTTGTCTGGAAACATTAGTCACTTCCTGTCTTTTTCTCTGGGATATATGTGTTGACATGGGTAGGGGAGAAGGAATAAGGGTGTTCGGGAGGAGCTGGCTAACATCCAAGTTAAAAAATGGGTTTTATAGTGCGTAACGTCACTGCTCTGGACCGTAAACAGCATGCTCCTCTTTTCTAAGTCTTCTGTGTTGTTGTTTAAAAAATGAATTTAAGCTGCAAAGTTTGATCATTCTCATAACAGAAAGGAGCTTTTAGTTTTATCAGGTTTCCGTTGTGGGGACACACCATTCAACTCTGATTTAGGAAGATAATATAAGTGCGCACTTACCAAGAGCTTAGAAATTCTTCAGATAATTAAATTTACAATATGTCTAAATTTACAAAAGGCGTGTCTTTTAGACATACAAAAGTTATGTCTAATTTAACTACTTAAAAAATGGAAGAGGTCCATTTTATCATATTATTGGCAACCTAAGACTGGGTTTCTCGGTTGCAGAGGAAGAATCCTTCCTGAATGGTGCAGGTACTACCAACAGTTCTGTAGAATTATCAGGTTTTTTGATTGCTGGATTAGCTGGGACTCAATAGTTATTGCTTTTTAATGAAAATTCTTCTATTAGAACGTTTAAAATTACTGTTCCTTTCACAGATCTAGTACGTATGTCTGGGTAATTTGATTTATGTCTTTAGCTATTATAATTAATTTTATCATATTCTTATTTATTGTTTATAAATAAGTAGAATACAATATTCAAGTGATAATAAAGAATCTAAAATTGATGAGCTATCAGTTTTGTAGAAAAAGTGTTATTTTCTATTCAATGCTAAAAAAGCTAGATAGCTCTAAAACTTTACAGAGAATGAGAATATGTGGAATGCAAATATTTAGAAAATAAAAAAATAAAATTTCTAAGTTAGGGAACATTATGTGACATTAAATGTTATAGATAATGTAGAATAAACTGATATTCTTTTTTAAAATGTAGAAAAGTTAAGGAAATAAAGTTAATAAAATTATAAAAGTATAGAGAAACAAGATATAACAAAGTAATAAAATATCACATTGAAAATAAAATTTGTTTCTTGTTTTCTCTTGCAAAATTAAGGCAATTTGTTAACTTATGTAGGAAGTTTAAATCACAGAGAGACACAAAAAAAGAGCTGGCTTCGATTCTCATGGGAAAAGATCTAATATTGATGATCCAACATGATAGTAATTCAAATACATTCACACCCATACCATGCCAGAAGATGAATTTCAAGTTACTAAGGTCAATCAATGCAGTACCCAAATAAGGTAACAAATTTTTGTTTCACTTTCTTTATCTTTTGAAGTGACTTAATCACTTTGCTTATGATGATAACAGTTCATATCAGCATTAATAAAAAAATCTTAGCATGTATTTGTTTATGAAGTGGTCAAAAAAAGCTGAAAGCACGAGGGTTTGGTAACAATACAAAGAGAAGATTATCACAGGACTAGACAGCAGTGACAAGCCTTGTCATTTTTGTTACCTGTTAAGGAGGGATCCTCAGTCCCATCTCCTGCTATCTGAACGTCAAGTGGAGAATGGTGGACAGGGCTGCCTAAGCTTTCTTCTTGCTCCTTCAGGGATATGGAATTTTTGTGGGGAGATTTATGGTTTGTGTTTTCATGGGGATTAACTTCTGATCTCTTTCTTGGAAGTGGTGTTGGTTTGGCAGGCTGGAAAACCTGACTGTAGGGAGCTATGGGATGGTAGGATAGTTTCTCAGCTTCTCCTTCACCCTCCTCCTCCTCATCATCAATCACAACCAGCTCAGCATGGATGACCCCGTCATATCCCATCAGAAGATTCTTTTCTTCCTCATTGTCTTCTGCCTGCTGATAACCCATGAAAATCATCGTCACGGGTTCTTTCTCATCCATGTCAGAAGGCAGGGAATGAACGATATTATATCGAATGTCTTCCTCATCCTCCTGGCAAGTAGGTGAAGAACGCTGGCGTTCTGACTTCCCAACTAGTGCTTCGCTGGGACTCAGTCCCGCCTTTGGAGAGGGAGCATACCTGTCGTGCATTACATCTGATTCTTCCCAAGGAGTCATCAGCCTCTTCTGCTGGGTGTGGGGTGTCTTCTCTGCTTGTTGAGTCATTGACCGGGGTTGAGGTATTGGCCGAACGGGACTGATGTGATTGAAGCTGTTGCCGCTCTCCTCTGAAAGTCCATTGTCCATGTTGCGTGTGGATCTATTCACATCATTACCCAGTCCATTAGCTTTAATCTTTACCCTTTCTTGAAAGTTTGGTCCAGGAGTTACCTTCTCTCTCTGTGGAGTTGTAGGTCTGCAAAATGGATTGGCATATACAGGCTCATGATACTCTGTTGGGGATTTAGAATTTCTCTCTGAAGCTTGTCTTATAAGTTCCTCTACTTCAACTGGTGCCAGGCCGTCGGTGCCGTTGTATGCTGCACTGTGATTAGAGCTTACCGCATACACTGACTTTTGCCCGTCGTCATAAACTTTTATCCCTGTACCTTTAAAGTCATCTGATGGGAGAGGTATTGAAGACAGGACTGTACTTTCTCCGGTCTTCAAGTCTTTTTCAACTTTGATTTCCATGGCATACAAAGCTGTTGAGAGACAAATTTGATCCCTGATTTAGTTAACTTTTTCTCTTGTAAACTAGCTAGCTTTCACAGTGTTTATTTTTATATTAAGTATACCCGTTGTGTTCTTTTATGAGATGTCTTTTTAAAATTTCTGATTTTATTCATTAATTATGTAATGACTAATAGTTTAAAATTATTTATTTATTTATTTTTGACTGGTTGGGTCTTCGTTTCTGTGCGAGGGCTTTCTCTAGTTGCGGCAAGCGGGGGCCACTCTTCATCGCTGTGCGCGGGCCTCTCGCTATCGCGGCCTCTCTTGTTGCAGAGCACAGGCTCCAGACGCGCAGGCTCAGTAGTTGTGGCTCACGGGCCCAGTCGCTCTGCGGCATGTGGGATCTTCCCAGACCAGGGCTCGAACCTGTGTCCCCTGCATTAGCAGGCAGATTCTCAACCACTGCGCCACCAGGGAAGCCCAATGACTAATAGTTTAATGACATGGGTTTTTATGTAAGGATGTATGAAATTACTGAAAAAATGGAAAGGATTGAAGAAGAGAAGCTGATTGGAGAAGAGAAACTGATGGTTCCTAACGGTAAGGCTTTTCATTGGGGAACCAAAAGATATCCCCTTTCTAATGAATAAATCCAACACAACAGATTTACATTCTTTACATTGCTCAGGAATCAGATCTTTTTTTTAGTGAGGAAGAATAAGTCACTCTGTGCATTACTGTAGATAAAAGGCCAAGCACTGTATATTTTATTGTTACAGCCTTGCTGCACAGGCCAGCAGCCTGTTGAAATTAGAGAGGAGTGTTCTAAAATTTTCCCAACTGGGAGGTTGTTAAATGTAGAACTGGTATAGAAGAGGGAGGGAGTAGGCTAGAATCACATGCTTCTCATTTTGCCTTATGTTTCTTTTCATTTTCACTCCCATTTTTAAGAAGGGCTAAAAATAGAGCAATATCAGCTATACTAAAACAACTGAACTGGGGAGAACTGGTTGATTTTGGGGAAGTTGAAATCTGCTTCATGTCCCTGGCAAGATCCTGAGGGCTGTGATCGTAACTGGCAGAGTAAAGCTAATGGGATCCTGGGCAAAATTACAACATTGTACTGCCTGCTTTATTGTGTGCTCCCGCCTTCCTCTTTGAATGCATCTTGCATGTCATCTCTCCTCCGTAGCCCAGTGGTTCTTGGCCTTCCCTGGCTACCCAAATAAAACTGCAACACCTTCACCCACACTTGCCCTATCCCCCTTCCCTGTTTTATTCTTCTCTTTAGCATTATCACTTCCTAATATGATATATTTTATTTGTTTACCTAATTTTTAATCCATTTTCTCCCTTAGAATGTCAGCTCTATGAGGGCAGAGATTTTTTGTGTTTTATTCATTACTATATTCTTAGTGTGAGAACTGAGCTTGGCATAGAGTAGGGGGTTCACTGAATATTTGTTGAATGAATGAATGAATGGATGAATGAATGACTACTTCCTGCAGATAGAGTGTAGCTTCTCTTTTCACTCTAAAATTCAAAGGTTCCCTCTCTGCCCCAATACAAGCCTTCATTTTCCCTGGGGCTTTGAAGTATTAGTGTCATGCAAATCATTCCCACATGGGGGTAAATAATGCCGAGCCTTCTCAAGGGGAATATTTTCACTTCATTCATTTCATTTCATTTTATTCTAGTGTCTACTACATGGAATATGTTGGGAGAGATATTTTTGAGCAGGGGAGCTTTGCTTTAAGAGCTTCTTGTCTCCCTCAGGCCTTTATCTTCCCTGTTCTTACCTAGTTTGCTGGGGAATGAAATGCGTGGAATAAATATTGTAACCCCATTATCCCTACTTTTGTAAGTGACTCACATACCTCATGGAACTTTGTAAAATGGACCATTGCTTAACCTGGAAGGATAGAATGTCACAGCAAGTTGCTAATATTTGATGTTGTAAAATCTGAATTTGAGAACCTACCATTGAAGACAGATTTTTCGTATACCTTTTCTATTTTGTTCATCATCTTCTATTCCTTCATTTCTTTCCTTCCTTAATCTGGAAGGTATGTAGGATTTTGGAAGGTCAGGGATATTAGCATAGATGTCTTCAA